>NC_077233.1:193793607-194056107 GCF_027887165.1 Monodelphis domestica
CATCATTTTGTTAAGTCTAGGTAATCAATAAAATAATGGACCAAGCCCTAATTTGGAGAATTTGCCAACTTCCAAGATGTAAATTCTTACACTCAAAATTTAACAATTGGCTCTCTCAAGCAGGTTCAAGTTGGTTCCAGACCACTTATAAGAGGAACCCACTACTTCTGGATGCAACTTGTTCTACTTTTGGGGATAGTTCTAGTAGAAATTTTTTTCCTTACCTTGATGTGAAATCTGCCTCTACAGTGCCTACCTACAGTCCTCTGGGTCCAAGCAAAAATAATCTGCTCCCTTTTCCACAGAAAAGCATTTCAATATGGAAATGGGTTTGAATCAAGAACACATGTGATACCCAATGGAATCGCGAGTGGGCTATGGGAGTGGTGGTGGGAGAGGGGGAGGGAAGAAAAGAAAATGATCTTTGTTTCCAATGAATAATGTTTGGAAATGACCAAATAAAAATTAAAAAAGAAAAAAAAAGAAAAGCATTTCAAATGATTGAGTTATACAGATCATGAACCTGCCAAGTCTCCTCTTCTCCAGACTAAATATCCTTGAGTCCATCAAGTGCTCTTTGTATGTCATTCTCTCTAGCCCTCAAGTCACTCTTGACTTTCAGGGCAGGCCTTCAGCAGAGTTGAAATTTGACTCCAGTTTCTCCCTGACTTCTATATTAGAGTGCTAGGTTGTACAGTGAATAGAATGAAAGATGTGGAGTCAAGAAGATCTGAGTTCAAACCTAGCTTCAGATGCTTTCTAGTTGTGTGGATTTGGATAAGTCATTTAATCTCTGTCTCCTTCAGTTTCTTCATCTATAAAATAGGGGTGATATTATTATCACTTACCTCCTGATTGTTGTGAGGATAAAATAATATTTGTAAAGCTCTTTGTAAACCTCATGATGCCTTAGACAAGCTAGCTATTTTTTTTTCATCTCTTCCCCTCCCTTGTTGTTTCTTCTTCCTCCTTCAGGGAGACAGAACTCTTCTGAAACATCAGGCATCTCTCCCTGCTTTCCACTGTCAAAGCCAACTCTCCACTAGCTGCTCCCTCACAAAGAATATGAAAAATATACCCATTTACATAAAAGCATTAGAATGCTTTAAATGGAGATCATTCTTTCATTCAAAAGAAGGAAAAGCTGGTGATGAGATTTCAAGTTATTAAGGAAGGAAATATTTTTGGACAAGAGAACAAGCAATTCAGATGCATCTTCAATCAAACCTAGTAGCTAGGCACCTACTTTTCTCACCTGCTCTGTTCCAGATAAGCCATAAATCAGGTTACTATAGAAGGCAACTCGGTGGCACAGTAGATAAAGCATCAGTCCTAGGGTCAGGAAGGCTCATCTTCATGAGGTCAAATCTGACCTCAGACACTAGCTGTGCAACCCTGGGCAAGTCACTTAATCTTGTTGGCCTCAGTTTCTTCATCTGTCAAATGAGCTGGAAAATAAAATGGGAAACCATTCCAGTATCTTTGCCAAGAAAACCCTAAATGGAGTCATGAAGAGTCAAATATGACTAAAAAGCAAGTGAACTATGAAAACAATGTTAGAATATTGAGGTGATAGCACTTTCAATACCTCCATATGCTACTACTCTAACTACTCCCAAAGATAAGAAAATCTATTTAGAGCTGGAAAGGACCTCAGAAGCCAGTTAGTGAAATGAAATCTCCTTACTTTGGAGGTGAAGAAACAAAAGCCCAGAGAAGTTATGACTTGCCCAAGGTCATACAGGTAGTAAATGACAGAAACAGAATTAGAACTCAGTCGCTCTGACTCTGTGCCAGTGCTTTTCCCACTGTACAACACTGTCTGCCCCTCGGTCATCTCTTTATAATAATAGCCCCAGAAACTCCCAGTCAAAAACAGTATCCATGTTAACTGATGTGCTTGTAAGGGCTGGGCCTGGGAATTTCTACACAGTCCCCCTATCCTGGGATATTTCTCTAGACCTACAGTGGCAGAGACCTCTACAACAACCTCATGAAAGTTACCCATTCCTAAACCAGAACAAGATGCCCCAAAACATTTGAAGCACTTAAGCCCATATAGGAGCTAAAGAAACAAATAAATAAATACATTTAAAGTTTAAAAAAATTTTAAAGGATTCTTTTTGCATACATTCCTATGATTCACCCTATTTCTTTATCCCAGGATTGATTCTAAGCATAAAATACAGGGAAGCTAAAGTCTGTGAAGTTAGGATATTAACTTCCTGAGCTCTCAGTTTTCTCATCTGCAAAAAGAAGGATTAAGACAAGAAGGCTTCCAGGTTCCCTTCTCGTTCTGGATCCAGGATCTTATGATGCTAAGATATTATTAGAGTTCCCACCAACTTTAACCGGGCCTGCTTCATTTTGTTTTCGTAGAAGAGCAAAACCAGAGCAAGCAGCAAGATCAGAAAATGACATGCCAGTTAGTTAGAGAGGCTGGAATGTCATGGCTCAGAGTAATTTGGTTCTCATTGACACCCATGTTAAAGTGTTGGTTTATAATATCAAAACATCCTTGCGGTTTACATTCCTATAGACAAAGGGTTTCACACATGAGCCCCCTAATGTTTTCCTTTCCATTATCATCATTACATAGCGTATAATCCCACTCAACTCCCCCACACACACTTTTTTTTGAGGGAGGCCTTCATTTGATCTGTCATCAAGAAGTTGTTTTCCTTCTCTTCCTCCTCCCTTAACCCAAGACTCATACTCACTCTGACATATACACACAGGGATATGCATACACACACACACACACAAACCCATCAACATAGACCTGTCCCTCAACAGCAAGGGGGAAAAAACAAGAATATCAAAAAAGTCACAAAGTAGAGCAGATGTCAAGTGGTCCCTCTGGACCTCTACTTAACCCTTCCTAGAGTTCTGCCTGGACTTTGACAGGGAATTCATTCAGTGGTGAAAAGAAGAAAGTTTTGCAAACATGATTTCACATGTTCTTATAAATCTCCAGTTAGCAATGCTCATCAAGCTAACTCTGTACAGTCACCAATGGGGAAACATGGAATATAGTTGCCTTTAAAAAAAGGAGGGAAATCCAGACTATGAACATACTAGACTAATTGGGGTGTTATATGACCCAATGTCATAAAATTTGACATTGCAAACTTGAAGTTCTTTCTTTTTTATTTTCTTCTTTATCTTTCTTTAGGACGATCTTCTTCACCCCCCCCCAACCCCCGCTACCCACCCCCCACAACTGTCATCTAAAACCAGGTGGGTGAAATGTTCAAGCAGAAGTTCTGCAATCAGTGCCTTTTATCTACATGACAAAGATGTATGGGGAATTTTAAGACCTAATGATTATAAATGGGGGCGGGGGGAATAAACATGAAGGAACTCTTCTATCTCTTACCTCCAAATATACTACATATCACAAATTCATCACTGCTAGAGTTGAGTCACACTGGGATAGCCTGGGACTCTTTACTGCAGTGAAAAATTGCAAATCATTGCTGAAAGACTCCCCAAGCCATCTTCTCAAATTGCAACCTTTTTCCGGAACTGGGGAAATATTACCCAAGCCACACAACCAAGAGTCAAGCAACGAAAAGGGAACTCTTCTTCTCCTATACTTGGTTGAAGCGATCAACAGAAATCTAACCTGGGAGACAATTTATCAAAAAGGAATTTAGATTCAGAGTTTTGTACTTCTCAGAAGTTTTCTGACATGGTTCTTGATGACCAGTGTCACTCAAGTGATAGAACAGTTGAAACAAAGATGTCGAATGTATTGTTCCATCATCAAATGAGGTAAAAGCACACATTACCTGACACATAGCAGGCATTGTCTAAAATGTCTATTCCCTTCCCCCTCCCATCACAAAATCTCTGACTTCCTGAACTGAAGTTCTGCAAACATTAAGCTACTTTTGAAGTTCTTTGACTGCCTTAAAGCACACCACCTTAAAAAAAAAATTGAGGGGGAAAAGGTAACTGCTTCTTAATCAAAACCATTTGATGGTCATTAATAACATGTTTGTCAGAACTGTGGTCTGTTTCCAGAGTTGTCCTTTGAGCTGGAGTATCACGTTTAGGTGTGCTGCCAGTCCATGGTAGGTTTTACTGGACTTTTTGTTTCTTCCTCCCTTCTCCCTATGTCAAGCAATTCAAGTTGCATATGACCTGACAAGCAGAGGCCATGGAGAGCCTACAGAGAATGACAGGCAGTTGGTTTGTAACTTTTCAAAGAAACAGGCTGCCATATTTCAAATGTCAGAACTAGTGATGGATTTTCTATCATTTACTTGTGCATGAATACTTGGGTCCCTGGGCTCAGAAATGGTTTCTTAATGTCACTCAAGGTATGCTCCAGTTAGCCACAAAAGCAGAAGTTGGATGAACAACTTAATCATAACCAGGAGTGTCATCTTGTATATGGTCAAATGGGGCAGTCCATCATAAAAATGACAGTGGTCTACAAAGTGCTTTGTAATTGACAAATGTCATTTGATCATCCAGAGAGCCCTCTGAGACAGTTAGTACAATGATTATTATCCCCATTTTATGGATGAAGAAATTACGGTTCTGTGATGATAATTCAGCTGTTTGTGTTCATACAATTTGTGAAGTGCTGTCTCAGTGTTTTTTTTTTATTTTTTTAGAAAGATTTACCTTTTGTTTTAGAATCAATATTGTATACTGGTTCCAAAGCAGACAAGTGGAAAGGGCTGGGCAATGGCAGTTAAGTTGACTTGCCCAGAGTCACACAGCTAGGAAGTGTCTGAGGCCAGATTTGAGCCCTGGATGTCCCCTCTAGACCTGGCTCTCAGTCCACTGAGCCACCTCTCTGCCCCCTATCCCAGTTGTTTTTGTTTGTTTGTTTTAGTTTGGGTTTTGGGGGGTTTTGTTTTTGTTTTTTAATCAGAAGAAAATAGTCTGAATGCTATAGCCAGTGAGCTTAGCTTCTAATATTAGTGAAATTCAATAGCAGATCATTAAAGAGATGGCTAGTGAGCATCTAAAAAAGGAAGCAGTGATTATGAAGAGCCAATATAGTCAATACCATATCATGCCAGACTAACCATATTTCCTTTTCCAAGAGTACTACTAAACTGATAAAGGGGGCATTATAGATAAAGTTGACCTAAACTTTAGGGAAATATTTCATAAGAATCATAGATCCATTCAAAGGAATACCAGAGATTGTCCGCTTCAGGGGTTCTTAACCATTTTGGTGTCATGAACCCTTTGGAAAGTCTAGTGAAACCTATGGAAACCACAGAATATTTTTAAATATATGAAGCAAGATACATAGAGTTACAAAAGAAACCAATTATATTGCAACATAGTTATTTTTTAAATACTTTTAAATTCACAGGCCCAAGTTTAAGAATCCCTATTGTAATAGATAGTAATTAAACATGATTGTGTTGCCAATATAATCCAGAGAATAGAAAATCATGTGGGTCATTCTGCTATGAAGTATGTTGGTAGACCCAGAATCCAGTAATGGCTACCAGTACTGCAGCTCCACAGATAATTTGCTTAAACATCTTTCTAAGGGATTGTGTAGTTCAGTCATTTAGGGGTGCCAATCTATACTAGATTGTAATTCCTAAGTATATTGATTGATACTGGATAACTAATGGATCAAGATTTACCTACCCTTCCTCCTATACCTCCTATTTCCTCCCTCTTCAATCTCCCTTCCTCCCCCTCTTCAGAAGCCTTTGAGCTTCCCCTCCCCCTTCTTCTTCTCCTTCAATTCACTCAATGTGAACTATGAGACTTCAGAGGAAATACTATTTTCTCTTGATTTCTCAAGTAAGGGTTTATTTGGGGAAGACAGGTCAAGGGTAGAGGATAAGGTAAGAGGAGAGGGATTTCCCTATTCCCTATAGAGGGTGTTTGGAGGATATTGAGAGTATTAGCAGTTCTGCCACAATTGTGAAACAAAGTCAATCAGAAAGATATGAGGACAAATGTCTTCCTTCTTCTTCTTCCAACCAGACAGGTAACCTCCAACTTGATTAATTCAAGTCCAGAGACACAATTAGCTTCTTCACCACCATCAGCCACACCAGCCAAAAACCTCAGCTTCTTCTCCACCTCTGTTAGAAGCCAAAAAGCCTCAGCTTCTTCTCCACCATTAGCCACAAGCCAAAAGACCAGTTCAGTCATTGGCTTGGCTCCAACTGTTTTCCAGGTAACATTCCAAAAAGAATGTTCATTTTGACTGACAGGTGATGTCCTTTGCATGCAAGTATATTCTCTCTTTTACACTATCTAATCTAACCCCATCATTTTATAGAAAAAGGAAACTGAGGCCAAAAGAGATTAAGCACCTCATATAATAATAATAGTGTGAGCCATGATTACATACTTTCTCTGAAAAAGAGAAATATTTAATGTACCTAAAGCATGAAATAGCAGATGAAAGTGGATGCCCGAAAAAAGTTAATATGATCTTGGATTGTATTAAAAGAAGTCACCTCTGGAGTATTATATTCAGTTCTGGGTTACATTCCAGTCATTGGTCTCTGCCCATACATGACATTCTACTATATATTCCCTGCCCTCTTCCTTGACACAGATGGTCTACTCTGTCTGTAATGTAAACCTAGATCTTGAAATCTCTTAGAACCTTCTCTCAAGATCCAGCCTATGGGGCACCACCTCCTGTACTATCCTGGTATCACCCACTTGTTAAACCTCTCTACCTTTCGATAATAATGTATTATTGTATACATAAATTTTTATTCCTGTGTTTTTCCCCCAGTATAAGGTAAGGTCTTTTTTATAATACATTTATTGTTACATTAAAACATTCAGATAACTCTTTCCTCTCCCCCCTCTCCACATGAGAGCAGGCATGAAAGCGAAGACTTTTTGTCTTTGTTTCCCCACTGCCCAACGTAAAACCTTGCATATAATAGTTTCTTGTTGTTGTTAAGTCATTTTTCAGTCTTGTCTAACTCTCCATGACCCCATTTGAGGTTTTATTTTTTATTTAATTTTATTTTTCCACTAATTCCATGTAAAAAGTTTCCAACATTTTCAAAGAATATTGAATCTCAACTTCTCTCCCTCTTCCCCTAACCTCCCACCCTACTTGATTTGATAAGATATAGATTTTATATAAGCAATCATGTAAAACACTTTTCCATATTAATCTTTGTGGAAGGAAACTCAAACAGGAAAAGTTAAGAAAGTTTAAAAAGTTTGCTTTGGTCAAAATTCAGACTCAGTTCTTTTTCTCTGAAAGTAGATAGAATTTTTTTATCATGAGTCCTTTGGGATAGTTTTGTATCGTTGTATTGATGATAATAGCTATTATTTGCAAGTTGTTTTGGGTTTTTTTGTAAAGTATTCCCATCACTGTACAGTGTTCCCCTGGTTCTGCATATTTTACTCTGCTTCAGGTTATGTAAGTCTTTCCAGGTTTTTCTGAGCTCCTCCTGCTTGTCATTTCTTACAGCACAATAACATTCCATTACAATCATATACTGTAACTTATTCAATCATTCCCCAGTTGAGGAGTATCCCCTCATTTTCCAAATTTTTGCCCTCCTAAATAGAGCTGCTTTAAATATTTTTGTATGTATGGGTCCTTCCCCTTTTGGGTTATTTTTTAATCTCTTTGGGATACAAATCTATTATTGATATTGCTGGGTCAAAGGTTATGTACCGTTTTATATCCCTTTGGACATAGGTGCAAATTGCTCTCCTGAATGATTGAATCAATTCACAACCTCCCTCAAAGCACAGTGTCACAGCTTTCCCACATCTCTTCCAAGTCTTGTCATTTTCCTTTGCTGTTGTAATAGCCAATCTGATAGGTGTGGGGTGGTGTCTGAGTTGTTTTAATTTGCATTTCTCAAAATAATATTGATTTGGAGCACTTTTTGCATGACTCTAGAGTCCTAATTCCTTTGTCTGAAAACTGCCTGTTCGTAACCTTTGGCCATTTATCAATTGGGGAATGACATGTATTCTTATATATTCAACTCATTTCCCCATGTTATTTGAGAAATAAGGCCTCTATTAGAGAGACCTGGAAAACAAATTGCACCTTTATGATTACTGTGGATTACTTTCCGACCTATATACCCCTGTGTAGTTTTTGAATTACACTTCTCCCAACTCATCCTCTTTTCCATCAGCTCCACTCTCTTATTCCCTTCCCCTCCTAGTTTCCGATTTCCTATATAACTTTCTATACCCAACTGATTGTGTATGTTCTTCCTTCATGGAGCAAATTCTAATAAGAATTCAGTTCACATGCTCTCCTTCCTGCCTCCCCCACCTTCACCTCCACTGTCAAAACTCTTTCATGCCTCTTTTATGTGCAGTAATTTGCCCAGGGGTTTCCTTGATAAAAATATGCTGGAATGGTTTACCTCCACTAGAGGGGAGTACTTCTCTAGCTCATTTTAGAGGAACCGAGGCAGGCAGTATTAAGTGACTTGCTCAGGATCACACAACTAATCAGTGTCTGAGGTCAACTCCAGGCCCAGCATTCTATCCACTATGCCACCCAGCTTCCCATAACAGCTACTTAATATATATCTATTGAATTAACTTTCACCAACTCTCCAACAATCAACCAATTAACAAGGATATACTAAGTGCTGGATACTATGCTAAGTATTAGAGATACCAACGTAGAAATGAGACAATCCGTGCTTTCAAAGAGTTTATATTGTACAAGTGTAATAGTTCCAGAGAGATCAAACTTGCCTCCTTGCTTTAAAGTAGACAATTCACTTTGCTTATTGCCCATCCTTTATGTTTGTGAATACACATTTGAGACCATGAGTTTTATTGCTATCTCTTTCCCTGTATTTTATCTTCTGTGAATTTGTGGTTACCTCGGCTGACATTCTTGTGCTAGTTTGACAGATATATATCCATTTTCTCCCTCCCTCTTTCTTTTGAGTTTATAGCTTTGGGGGTTAGATTTGTAAGACTTAGGGAAATACATTTTTACCAGACCTTATGAGGTGCATTCCAATTCCTACCCAGTAGTCTTTCATTTCCATATGTTAAGCTATATTCCAGTAATACAAATGCCAAGCACCTTCCAAATCTGCCTCTCTTTTCTGAAGTCTTTGTCTCCAATCAATAGAAGTGATTAGTGACCCATAAAATCTTCAGTGTCTCTCCCAAAACTTTATAATCTCTATCAATTTTCTTCATTTCTTTTGGCATTATCT
Source organism: Monodelphis domestica (assembly GCF_027887165.1). Classification (NCBI taxonomy): domain Eukaryota; kingdom Metazoa; phylum Chordata; class Mammalia; order Didelphimorphia; family Didelphidae; genus Monodelphis; species Monodelphis domestica. The sequence continues at coordinate 193,802,790 of NC_077233.1, forward strand.
TTTGTGTCTGCACAAATAATCAGAAGTGAGAAATAATTATCAAGTGTGTCGAGTCTTGGGAAGTTCTCAGTAATGTTCCAGATATGTACACCAAGAAGAAGGCAAGCCTTTCTATTCTTGTTAGGTGGTCTGCCTCAGTATCCCCTTAGCAGGGAGTCACCAGCCACCATTGCTTGTCTATTCTTCCTCTCACCCATCCTGGTACAGTGGATAGAGGATAGTATCCAGAATCAGAAAGACCTGACTTCCAGTCCTGCCTCAGGCACTTACTAGCTGTGTGTCATGGGGCCAATCAGTTAAGGCTCTCTAAGCCTCAATTTGCTTATCTGTAAAGTGGACATCTCAGAATCAACCTCACAGGTTTACTGTGAAGGTCTAGTGGTATAATTTCTGTAAAGAACTTTGCAAATATTAAAGTGTCAGATAAATGTGAACTATAATTATTACTAAGTTCTCTTCTTTTGGCTCTTCTCTTCCAGATCATCTTTTTTTTTTCCTTTTCTATCTCATCTTTAAACTTTCCTTAAGTCTTTCCAGATTTCTCCATGCTGAATTCAATCTCTGGCTCTTCTCACAATTCCAAAATCCTCTGAAGGGACATCACAATTAGAATGTAAACTTCTCAAGAATGGAGATTATATTTCTTTTCTATTTGGATTCCCAGTACTAGGCACAAAGTGCTAAGAGTGGCAAATAGTAAGGACTTAATAAATACTTTTCTACTCCATTCCACCATTCCTTGCCCTTCTCTAGCTCAAGTCTCTCTTTTCCCCTGTTTGGGCTCTTTTTTCTAACAAAGAATTCAAGGTCAAGCTATGGTCCTTTGATTAACCATCACTTTTTTTGGCCTCTTTATATAACAGTAAAAAATGATGTTGTTATACGAAGCAGATATGTCAATTTCACTTATTAATATAGCTCTTAGAGGCAGTATAAATTCTCCAAACTTAAGAATATTGATAAATGAAGTCTCATGTTACTTAACATCCCTGAAAGATAATACAGCTTGATGTTCAAGATTATAGAGCTTTATTATGATGTTGACTCTGGAGGGCAGGGGAATAGTTTTTTAATAAAGGAATAAATAAGCCTGCCTTATGCCTAAGGACTGAGAATAGGGAAATGAAAGGAGGAGAGAATGGTGATTCTGTTATGCCACATGCATTATTTTATTTCCTAGGTGGAATATATGCATACCTCAGTGTTGGACACTGGGAATACAAAGATAAAAAGAAATGTCCTTTCCTCAAGTAGTGTCCATTTCCTTTTTGGATAAAATGTGCCATCCATGGGATGTAATTGCAGGGCACGAGGCCCAAAATTTATCATCCTCTACTCCCAAAAGAAATTTAGAATCTTCCCCTGGGGTGCTATGCTCTATTAAGTGAGCATTCAGACTATCTTGCCCCAAACAAGCTTCTGTGTTATTGTTGGTCATCTTCATACCATGCTGCTTCATCCTTCCTCCTCCTCTTTTAGTTCTTTTTTATTAGAATGTAGCTTGAGGATAGAGACTGTCTTGCTCACTTATATTTCTATCTCTGACACAAAACAGTGTCTTGTACATTGTAAGTCCTTAATAAATGATTTATCTACCTAGGTAAGGACAATATAAAGTATCTAATTCACATCAGCTTAAAAGTATGGTCAACTCAGTTTAGCCATTAAGTAAAGGAGTTTATGAAGTCCCACAACTAAAAGAGGACACTAAAGGGAGAAGAGAAAAATTCAGAATTGAAGAGAAAATTTAAGTGGAGAAGAAAAGTCATCATGAAATATGTGTCCTATCAGACACAGAGAGTCATATGGACCTCAACCATAAGACTGGAGACTCATCTGGCATAAATGAAAGAAGAGATATAACCATCAAGAAACAAGGCAGGGCAACTCAGTGGCTAGAGAACCAATTCTAAAGACAGGAGGTGCTGGGTTCAAATTTGGCCTCATATATTTCCTGGCTATGTGACTCAGAGCAAGTCGTTTAACCCCCATTGCCACTCATTATAACTCTTCTGTCAAGAAATCAATACTTAGAGTCAATTCTGAGATAGAAGGTAAGGATTAAAAAGGAAGAAGAACCAAGGCAGCCAGAAAGGAGCTAGCTAAGAGAATTTGCTTCAAGTAGAACAGGGGAGGTGGGGCAACTCAGGAGAGAAAGTAGTTTGCAGGCAAGCATGAAGGTCTTCATATAAGTAATAGATACCAAGGCCTGAAGTCTAGGAAATGACAACTTTAAGTCCTCATGAGAAGTGCTTTTCCTCTATCTGGGTTCAAATGGTTAGACAATAAGAAGCTCTCCCAGGTCTTTGGACTAGTGGATTCAGAGAATAATCTTGTAGAAGGGTCAGGTTGAGACATAGATTTGATCAAGCCCTAGATTCCTACTACCTTGAAAACTGAGTTTTATCAAAGACCAAACTCAGTAAAGAGAGTAAACTTAAAAACAGGCCAAATGCCCTATAGTTATTTCTAGGAGGTGAGCATTAATCTGTAAGCACCTTTGCAATTTCTGAAGTTATTGGCCTTTTCTTCAGTCAATTTTGTTGCTTTCTCTATACTACTTAGTAGCAAATCCCCTTTTAAAACACCTAAGAAATGATGTCATCATTAGAGACTGATGGAAGATTAAGGGAAAAAGGAGGAAGCCTTGTGACCTCTTCCGCTATCCTGGTGGAAGGAAATTCAGGAAAGATAAAGGAGGTTGTAGCATAAGAAATCCAGTAGAGGACACTAGCCAGCTGGGTTTTTAGAATGGCAAGTGAGAAATTGAGGCAATGCCTGGAAGAAGCTGGCTGTGGGGCCCCCAATCCCTGGCCCTAGGGCCATGACATCACCAAGTACACTCTCCTTTTCAAGCTAGTAACTGTCTTCTAATTGCTGATTCAAAGAATTTAGTCTGTGGCCTTGTACTTGGTCTCACCTACATACCCTTTAAGACAAAAGCTTGACATTTTAATACCAGAGAAAGAGATGCCATAAAGACATGTAACACTTCATTGAGTTGATTCTGGCAAAAATAGAAACATTGTCTATTTGGAAATAAAATGAAGGCCTTTAACAGCAGATTTTCGATCTTGTTGACCATGAAACTGAATGAATCCTTTCCAATGGACAGATCATTCAATGATCTGTTTACACCAACTTTGAGCGCACATTTCATTTTCCTGAAAGCGCTATCCCCCATTAACACCACCCACAGGGAGACATAAAGGCCATCCCTAAAGAGGGAACTCCTTACATAACCTGGACCTCACATATGAATTCACTTAAAATGAATATTCCATCCAGGCCCTTCTCGAGATAGTGCCAGTAAATATTGGAAAAACTCATCATCTGAATATTATTGCTGTTGGCAAGACCAACAAAGAAAATCCAGAATAAAAGAAGTGCTATTGCAGAGAATTGGAGGGGCCGCCCAAGCTTTCAGCACCGGAGCATTAGGATGTAGAATGGATTTGTTTCACATTCGGGTGACCTGCAGAGTCACTGGGGGACACTAAAGGAGTTCAGATCCAGCGAGATCACAACATAGATATTGTCTTCCTCATCTTCTTTTAAAAAAGAATTGATCATGACCTCTAAAGCTAATCATGACAGTCCCCTGGGCTCTCAAAGTCTATGGAAATGGACAATAAGCTCTGACAGGTTTCATGAAACCCGATGGTCTTGAGTACAGGTCCAGTGACTGCCTATAAGTTCTATCCAAGTCCAGAAAAGGGTCATGACCAGAAAATTAGCCATTAAGTGATTAACCTTTTTCAAACATAGCAATTCATAGAGACACTCTACCAAAAGGTGGAGGACTTCTGGGCTGGGTGTCAGTAGAGAGTGTCCACAGTGACAAAAATCAAACATCAAGATTTATCTGCAAGCATTTATAAAGTGCCTACTGTGTGTTAGGCACTGGTGAAACAAGCACAAAGAATGAGACAATCCCTATTCCCAAGGAGCTTCTGTTCTAATGAGGAAGATGATCAGTAAATATGGGCATCCAGGTGGCACAGTATATAAAGTGGTTGGCTTAGTGTCAGGAAGATTCATCTTCATGAGTTCAAATCCAGCTTCAGATACTTATTGGCTGTGTGGAGCTGTACAAGTCACTTGACCCTGTTTGCCTAAGTTTCTTCATCTATAAAATGAGCTGGAGGAGGAAATGACAAATAACTCCAGCATCTTTGCCAAGAAAACCCTACATGGGGACACAAAGAGTCACATACAACTGAACTACAACAATTGGCAATAGAATAATTATAAACAGAATAAATACATTTAGAAAGTAGTTCAATAGCAATTGAGCAAATGCTGAAAGGTTTCATAAAGAAAACTAATGCTTCAACACTACCTAGATTCTAGAAAGCAGTACATAAGAGTCAGTAGTAGTAGACTCCACTGATATTGGAGGCAGAAAGTTCACTCTCATCTCAGACACTATCTGTATTACCCTGGGCAATTATACAACTTCTTGAGCCTTGGGTTCAAAAAAAAACAACCCAAGGATAATAATTCCTCACGTGGTTTTGTGGCAGTGGTGGTCATTTTAAACCCTTTACCTTCTGCCTTAGAATCAATACTAAAAATCAGTTCCATGGCAGAAGAGCAGTAAGGGTTAGGCAATTGGGATTAAGTGACTTGCCCAGGGTCACACAGTTAGGAAGTATGTGAGACCACATTTGAACCCTGGATGACACAACTGTTTTAAACTTTACATCACATTCAGTAAATCAATCAATAAACATTATGGAGTCCCTCTATTATATTTGGTTGGCATAGAAAAAAAAACAGCCAGAGGAGATTGAGAGCCTGCCTTAGAGCTAGGCAGTCCTGAGTTAAAATTTGACCTCTGACACATGTTAGCTGAGTGGCTAGGAAAGTCATCTAAACTTTTAGGGCTCTAGGCAATTCTCTAAGAGGAGATGTTGCAAAGAAAGTGTTGATTGGCATTAGGAGAGGGAGTTTCTTCATGTGGAAATTCTGAATACAAATAAAATCTTGGGTCTAGCCCCCAAGCATCCCCTTTCCCTTTTCTTCATAAAAAAGAATGGGAAAAGCCAGCAGTAAGATTGGAAAGGCTTTATATACAAAAAAAAAAAAAAAAGAAATGTGCTTTTGTTTCTTTTTATTTCCCTCCAAGACCTTTACCAATTCAAAGATAGTTTTCGCAAGCGAATAAACCTCCAAATCCATCTTGGAAATGGCATCTGCAATATACATTAGAAACCTATTAGCTTAAGGCTTAATAGGAAAGGAGCTAATGAATTCGATTTTGATAACTTCTCCATTGTTAAAATGCATCCTTGCTGAATATCACAAACAGCCAACAAAATAGTCCATTTTTAACCATCTTCAAAATAGGATAGCAATCACATACCAATCCCATTTGGTTAAGTTGGCCAAAATGTCCAAATTGGTGAAGTTCAGATGGTAATAATACTTACCTAAACAGGGCTTTTGATGAATTAGCTGATGACAATAGAAGGTTTAAGATGGCCGTGTATTCATTATATTCAATAAACACTAATGCACCTACTGTGTGCAAGGTGCAGGGGTAAGAAATAAGGCAAGAAAGACCAAATAAGTGACATTTTCCATTCCACAGTCACCATCATTTCCCAAAGAATAAAGATGAAATATACCCTGGGTTTTCCACCCATGGGTTAAATTTCACCATGTCAAGATTACATTTCACCACAGGGAAACAACCAGTGCCTGCTAACAACTGTGATTGATGTTGGTTCAAATCCAAAAGTACCACCATTTGTTTCAAGGAACTTCTCCAGATGATATGCTATATAACCCAGCCATCCTGGGTTATATGGGAAGACTGCCTTATTTAGGGATACCCAGGGATCTGACAGAAGTACCCACTCCTACTTCCTATTTCGTAACAAAGTTTTGGGCAATATTCTAAGCAAAAGAGTTATGCCTCACCAATGCCCACTGGCTGCTAGGTAGCACAATGGGCAGAGCACTGGTCCTAGACTCAAAGAGAATTGAGTTCAAATGTAATCTCAGACACTTACACAGGCAAGTCACTTTACCTCCATTTCCACAATTATAAAATGGGGATAATAAGAGTACTTACATCCCCAGATTGTTGTGAGGATCAAATGAGGTAATATCTGTAAAGTGCCTTTATACATAGGAGACATACTCCTCCTATATATATATGTATATATAGACTCCTCCTATATATATATATATGTATATATAGACATATATACATGTATATATACTTCCTTTCCTTCCAATTATTGCCTGGGAATTTACAATGCTGCAGAAGCAAACACTTTATATTATCTTCTGGATGCTCCAGCCCTTCTCCTTGTATGAAACTAGAAGACAAGAAGAGGAAGGAAACATTCAACAGCCTCTAGCACTCCTTTGGCTTTTGTCATTGCCCAGTCTTGCCATTGGCTATTCTGATGTGGACAGACTCCCCAGTCATTAAATTAGATGGACAAAAAGGAGAGATTGGAGTGATTGCTTTTAGTGTAACCTACAACTACTGCTACAAAATTCCTGCATACAACCCTGACTCTCAGCTTAATGATGTCCAACGATCAACAAAAATGTATTAGGTGACTTCTATGTGCCTGGCACTGTCTGTGCTAGATTCTGAGGATATAAATACAAAAGTTAAATAATCTCCCACATAGAAATGAAACATATTTTACAAAAAAAAAGTTTTTTAACCTTACCTTCTGTCTTAGAATCAATATTGTATGTTGATTCTAGGGCAGAAAATCAGTAAGGGCTAGGCAATGGGGATTAAGCAATTTATCCAGGGTCACACAGTTAGGAAGTATCTGAGCCCAAATTTGACCGTAGAACTTCCCATCTCTATGCCTGGCTCTCAATCCACTAAGCCACCTAGCTGTCCTGTAAAAATATTTTTCATAACTGCCCACACTAAATTCAACAAAGGGGTCTGTACGCTAGGAATAGCATCTCCCTGAATATCATATTCCTAGAGGAGAAACAAAGTAAAAAGGGAAATTCCAATATGCATCTTATTCTCTTAGTTTTGTTACCTAACACAAATCTTTGCATTCCTCAGCGTTGGAGCAAATCTATTCCAGTCCATGAGGGCACCCAAAAGCAGACCTGAGTGCCAGAAATGAGGTGATCAGACAACCAACATGCATTTATTAAGCCCTTACTAGAGCAAGCACTAATAGCCTGCCTGTGACTGGGCCCACATTCCTAGAGTTTTTCATCAAAAAGCAGGAAATAGCATTTCACAAGGTATTTGCTTTGGGACTAAACTTTTTCCCAGCGGACACCAGGGAGGACCTTTGCTGAGATGTATCACCAAAAGAAAGAGAAATGCAGACATGATTTATATATTCTGCCCGAGTATAGAAGAGACTAGATCTTTATTATGGAAGGAACATAGAAGCAGGATTCTGGAAACCTGGATTTTAATCAAGGCTTTTTCATACTACTGTGATCAAATACTTTTTTTTTTTAGAACCTTACCTTCTGTCTTAGAATAAATACTAAGTATCAATTCCAAGACAGAAGAGTGGAAAGGGCTAGACAATTGGGGTTAAGTGACTTGTCACAGAACTAAGAAGTATCTAAAGCAGAATTGAACCCAGGACCTCCCATACCAAGACCTAGTTCTCTATCCCCTCAGCCACCTAGCTGCCCCTTGGTCAAACAATTTAAACCTGTCTGGGCCTCAGTTTCCCCATATGTCAAATGAGAATAATAATCCTTTCACCAATGACATCATGAAGTTTTTCTGAGTATAAAATAAATATGCAAGAGGTTTTAAAATGAAATATGTTGTGTAAATATATATTAAACCAAAAATTATTATATTTAGTTTATTTTTAATTAATAAAAATTCATCTTCTCTTCCTCCTACCCGACCCCTCCTCCCCCCCAAAAAATGTGGCTTTATGATCCAGGAAGTAACCCATTCCTAGCACATTCTTTCATTTCAAATACATCTCTGTTGACTCTGACTTGGAGCATCTACCCGAGCAGTGGATAGGCCACTGAGCCTAGAATCAAAAAGATGAGATCAAAACTAGCCTCAGACACTTTGTATGTCTCTGGGCAAGTCACAACCTAGCTGACTCAGTTTTCTCAACTGTAAAATGAGGATAATAATAGTGCTTCCTTTCCAGGGTTGTTGTGAGGATCAAATAAAATAATATTTATAAAATGTTTAACGGTGCCTGATCCATAGTAGCACTGAATAAATGCTTCTTCCTTTCCTCTCCCCACAAGCCCCCAAACACTTCGGTGATCCTTCCCTGAAGGAAAAAAGACAATAGGCATACCTATTAAAAACATGTCTTCCTCAAAGAGCTCATGTCAGGTGTTACCTACTGTTTGTGAAGCTGGAGGGAGGCTTCCCATTTTGCCAAGAAATGTGGTCCTGCCCTGCCTTGGAGCTCCACTATGGGCCAAGAATCTACAGGGCTTCACCCAGCAGCTCCCCAGGAACCACTCCTCCCACTGCAGCCCCATCCTCTCTTCTATTTCTTTGTGGGATAAGCCCTGAACAGGCTGTACCTTTCCATTACAAATCTGACTCTGTTGAACCCCTTAAGTTCCATTTCAAACCCAAAGCTTGTCAACTTCAAAGAGTGCTGTTTATATAGAGAAGTAAGAAGCCCAGAACCTGGAACCCCTGCCAAGGAAACTGGGAAGATACCACATCAGAAGGAGTTTTTCATCTGAGACACCTTTTTCTTAAAAATGACACTTGAAATACAGTCTGCTGGTACCTTCTTTGGCTTCCTCCTTTGAAAAAGGTTAAGGGAGGAGGGAAGCGGGTGGGGGGAGGAGGAAGGGAAAGAAAGCTGTTGGTTTAGCATCTCCAGCTATTTTCACCTGAAGAGAATGTGCCTGATTAGAAAGTGGCTTAGGTTACTTTGCAGCTTCTTCTATTCCTTTTGAAGGTAACATGAGCCCACAGGTGGGACTGCGCGTTTTCTTTAGTAAATTGGGTTTGTCCAGAGGCAACAGAAAGTTTGATAAACTAAGAGTTATCTGTCATCACCTTCCTTTCTATCCTGCTTTTATTTTTTTTCCACAGCATGGAATGCAGTCTGCTCAGCTCCCAGTCACTTTGCAACAGTTGTGGCTAATCATTGACCTTCTTCCTAAGATTACCTCCCCTAATACATACTTGGGGACCTGGCGGAAAGAAAAGGCTGAGGCCTGGCTGGAAGAAACTGCTCTTTGCATAAAAACCTAGAGCTTCAAATCCAAAATCAGGAAATAGCATTTAACAAGGCATTTGCCTTGAAAAGTCATATCTTGGTGCCATTTTTTAAAATTGTATTAATATATTTTGTTTTTATAGCACCACTTACAAATTTATCGCTGCCCCCTTCCCTTCCCAGATAGCTATTGCATATAACAAGGAAATAAAAAAAGATTGAGAAGGAAAAAGAATACATCAACCACATCTGACAGTAGAGGTAATGCTCTACCCCCATCATCCCCCACCTCTACAAAAAGGGGAGGGTGCGGTTTTTTCTTATTGCTTTTTATTGCTTCAGGGGCAAGCTTAGTCATTACAGCTTCTTTGTATGTCATCGTTTCTTAAATGAAAGGAATAAACCTGGCTTTTCAGGGAATGGGGTTCTTTTCTGACAAATCAACTGTAGGACCGGGTTATTAGTCAATAAAACTGACTGATTACCTACAGATAGGCACCATATGCTATAGTGAAAACAGCCCTGGGCTTTCCAGCAGATGACCTTGGTTCCCTGCCAAATTGATATTTCTAAAGTACATGTTCCTACTCTGGAACAACTTTCTCAATTCCCAAACACACTGGCAGGAGGGATCCTCAGAGCCCAAGTAGCTACTTTTTATCCAGAGAGTCCAGAGTCCCTGAGCAGTTGGAGGTATTTGTCTAATACCATAGCTTAGGAGTTCCCGCAAACTATTCATTGATATCAATCAGCCAGCTAGACTTAATTAGCTTATCAATAAAAATTTAAGGAGTATTTACTAAGGTGGTATAGTAAGAACATTTGGTACAAAGCATCCTCCAATAATTCTGTGGTATACTGCCTTGAAAATACGGACACCCAAAGAAAAGTTGGTTCAAGCTTGGAAAATGTATATGGCAAAAGGACAACTCTTTTGTAGGGTAAGTTATAGAGGGTAAAATGGGGAAGATATTTAGGATAAAAAGGAAAAGGGTGATAAAGGGAATGGTGTCTTTCCCACCCCACCCCCAGGCTGCCTTCAGCTTTGAGTGCTGGGTTCTAAGAAGGATCTATTGAAGAGACTTATGGTGGTAAGTTCTCTTCTTCCTAAAGAGAGAAAAGTCACTCTCTTCCTCTCTTACTCTCAAGGTTTCCCTCCAGTAATAGCTGATTCAGTTCTTGAGTCTTTCTTACTAAAATTTATTGAAGGGAAACAGGAAAAGGTACAGGGCAGATGGAGGGTAAAGATCTTGTGTTCAGGAAGGAAGGAGGGAGAAGGGGTTCCTAACTAGCTAATATCCTTCCCCCAAAGTCAAGCAGATCAGGTTTGGTTCACCTGACCTACTTGGGGTCAGAATAATGAGAACTCTGGGTCTTGTCTGCACAATAAGTGTCCCAAGCACAGATTTAAGGAAGTCGATGGAAAAGTCTTCTTTGTTGGACAGCTTATTTTCCAAAGTCCTTTCCAACTGTCTTTCTTCTGGTGGGATCTGGGTCAGGAAATCATAGAGAGACAATCACTGGATCAAGGAGCCAGTTGGGGCTACCTGTCTGGTCTATGGTGCCAGACAGAAGTTCACTCCCAACTGCTAGCTGGATCAGCCTCTCTCCTCCCTAGAGTTCCTTTTCCTGCCCATCCCCTGCTGCTGTGGAGTTCTGTAGCTCTCTCCTTGTTCATTTCTCTCCAAGATGTCAAACCTTCTCTCACATCTCCGCCTTTTGTCTTTCTGAGCAGTTGTCACCTTAACCCCACGCAGTAATGTGTCTTACCTTTATTCTCTTACTATGATATCCTATCTATTCTACTTATTATTCCCACTTTATACCCCCACCCAAAATAAAAAATCTTAGCCTAATCTTATCTCTGTCTTATTCCTAAACCTATCTTACACTAAGATCTAGGTTATGGTCAAATTTTTAGGTTGGGTGTATAGTTATAGGGTCTGGTACAATGTAATGTACATTTAATCCTTACTTTCCATCTGCCCTGTACCCTGTCTGTTTCCCTTCAATAAATGTTAATAAGAAAGATTCAAGAATTGAATCAGCTGGAGGGAAACCTTGAAAGTGAGAGAGGAAGAGAGTGACTTTTCTCTCTCTAAGAAGAAGAGAACTTACCACCATAAGTCTCTTCAATAGATCCTTCTTAGAACCCAGCACTCAAAGCTGAAGGCAGCCTTAGAGGGAGAAGGGGGAAGACATCATTCCTTTTATCACCCTTTTCCCCTTATCACAAATATTCCCCAAATTTACCCTCTATAACAGATGCTTAATACCTCTTAGTTATGGGGTGACTTCCTGTCTGGGCTCCTCTTGGAACCCTGAAATTGCTTTTTTTCACTGTTCTTGCCTCCCAATGCAGTCATGATATCAGCTCTTTTGAGGAGGTTCCTACGACTAGGATACAAATGGAAAAGCCCTCTGAACATTTTCCTTGTTCCTTGATCACTTTAGGAAATAAACCTAATAGTGATATTGTTGGGTCAAAGGATATACAGAGTTTTAGGACTCTTTAGGCATAATTTCCAGATCACTTTCCAAAATGGTTGAATCAATTCACAGTTCTACCAACAGCATTCTAATGTTCCACGTCCCCTTCAACATTTTTCAGTTTGCTCTTTTATCATTTTAGCCAATCTGATAGGTATAAGATGATATCTCAGGGTTGTTCTGATTTGCATTTCTCTAATAAATAAGGATTTAGAGCATTTTTTTCATAGAGTTATAAATAGCTTTGATTTCTTCATTCCAAAACTGTGTGTTCATATGTTTTGACCATTTATCAGCTTGTGAATGGCTCACATTCTCATAAATTTGAAAATGCCTCTATGTATTTTAGACAGGAGACCTCTATCTGAGAAATTATTCACAAAAATTTTTCCCAATTTTCTGATTTCCTTCGTTTATTTGTACAAAACCCTTTTAATTTAATATATTCAAAATTATCAATTTTATCCCCCTCACAATGCTTTCTATCTCTTGTTTATTCATAAATTCTTTTCCTATCTATAAATTTGATAGTTAATATGTTCCCTGTTCTTCTAATTTACTTAGGATATCTCCCTTTATGCCTAAGTTGTATATCCATTTTGATCTTATCTTGGTAAATAGCCAAAGATATGATATTGGGATGTGTGTGTATACATATACACACACACATATATATATATATGAGAGTATATACTCTTTGAGGTGGTGAAGAAGAGGAAATTGAAGGGATGGCAATCAACTGAGGAATGGCTAAACAAATTGTGGTATATGTGGTATATAACTGTGACGGAATACTACTGCTCCATAAGAAATGACAGGCAGGTTAATTTTTTTTCTTTTATAACCTTTGCCTTCCATATTAGAATTAATCTCATTTATTGGTTCCAAGACAGAAGAGAGGAAAGAGCTAGGCAATGAGGATTAAGTGACTTGCCCAGGATCATACAGCTAGAAAGTATCTGTGACTAAATTTGAATCCAGGATTTCCTGTCTCTCCAGGCCTGGCTCCCAATGCACTGAGACACCTAGCTGCACCTAAGCAGGTTAATTTTTAAGAAACATGGAGAGACCTACATAAAATTATGAAGAGCAAAACAAGCAGAACCAAGAGAACATTATATAGAGTGAAAGAAATATTGTTTGAAGAATGACTTCTGTAAGTCCACCTCCAAAAAACTGATAAATTGCAATAAGCAAAGACAAAGTATCATATATACATTTTTTTTATTAATTGATGCCTTCTCTAGTGGGGAGAGCAGGGAGAGAGGGAGATACCCAGGAATTTTAGTGTAACAAAACAGTTAATTAATCTTTTTTAAAGTCCACTTTGGTCCTCCAACATTCTAAGAGATTCCAGGTCAGAGGGGGAGAAAGGAGGCCGTCTGAAGCTGAAGAGCTTACCTCTCCTTTCTCAAATGATTCTTTCTGGTCTTTGATACTACTCCCTGCCACATGACTCACATGAATGTCTGGAATTCTGAGCTAGGTTTTAGTTTTATGTAAGCCCCCTGGAGGATGACCAAGTCCCTCAACCAACTGAAACAGACTTACTGTCAATATCGCTTCAATACATCCAATGACTTTCAAGGACTTTTCCCCACTTTCCTTCAAAATCTTTTGAATAAGATGTGTTGTCACCTGGGCAAGGTATCAGGGTATACCATACAATCTATATTAGGTTGAATGCTGTAATTCTGTTGATTAGATTTAATCTACCCTTAGAAAATCCAGTAATTTCCCAATGCTTTCATGGTAAAATGCAAACTTCTCTATTTAGTATTTAAAGCTCATCATAGGCTGGTTCCACCTTATTTTTCTAGGCTAATGACCTATCCCTTAATGAATTCTGAGCTCTAGCCAAAATAGGCCATTTGCTGTTTCCCCTATATAGCATTCAATCTCTTACATCTTTGCTTTTGCAAAGACTGTATACCATACCTAAAATGTTTTCTCTCTTCACCTCCACCTCTTAGAACTCATTGTTCCCATCAAGGCTCACCTCAAGTGATCCTTCCTTCAAGAGGTCTTTCTTGATTCCCTTGACCAATAGTGCCTCTAACAAAATGATAACCATGTATTTATTAATCTAGCCTACATTTACTTCTCTGTGGATGTGTTGCAGCTCTCTGGTAAATCATCAGGTCCTCAAGAGCAGAGACTGCCTCTCTTTTATATTTGTATTTCTAGAGTTTAGCACGGTGTCTAACCCCCAGATGGGCATCTACTGCTGAATTGCTGTGGGAGTGGTATTGAGTAAGATCTCAATGTCTCTATAACTCAGATACTTCACCCTCACCTATAAACAAATAGGGTTTGTTAAAGCCTTTCACTACCTCTATCAAAAGGTTGTTTTGAGAAAAGTGCTTTGTAAACAATAATGTACTCTTGAAATGTGAGCTTTATTATGATATTCAGCTGTCTTTCCTGGCAGGAGCACTATCTTTTAGCTGTAACCTTCCTGGAAAGTTTAGATGACAACATCCCACTCTACCTATTTCTTTTCTCTTTCCCTTACTTCCTTTCTGGATAATAAATCCATGAGTAAATTACTCCCTTCTTACAGAAAGGCAAAAGCAGCAAGGTACTCTTTGCATGAGAGGCTGCTTTGGAATATTTTTAAGCTGAACTAACTAGTACAAAATTGATGTTTATTCTAGGGGTGGTGGCTTAGTAAACCATAGAATACCTTTAATTAAATACTCACTCCACTCCCCCTCACCAAACACACTGTATATGAAACTTAATCTGTAAATTTTGGATTCATTTACTCTTGACTCCTCCAAAGAGTTTCACAAGAACACAGAAGTAGCCAAAGACGTCATTCAAACCTTTTGACTTTTATCCAGGAAATTGTCTTATGATCAATTCACAGAGATGCCATCAACTCTCATAGAACGCTTTTGAGATTGGACTGAAATTCAACTCCCAGAAAGCTGTGTGCCTTAGTCCCTTACATGGAATGCTCCCAAGGCAAAGACATGACTGGAAAAATCCCTTTCCCATAGAAGGTTTTCTACAGTTACTTGTCTCAGTCTAAGGCTATCTACCATCACAGACCCTGGAAAATGGAACCCACTATAATTGTCATGGGACTCCCCTCCAAAATACCTCCAAATATCCAGCTGGTCTAAAAACAATATAGGGTTCCAGCACCAGAATTCCTTCCTTCAATGTTCTTATTTCAAAAATCTACCTATGCAAAGCCCATTGGGATTTTCCCTTCCCAAAAGTGCCTTGGGTCTTACCATCCACCCTGAAGCTACATCTAAGAAGCAGTGGACTCTTCTATTCACCTTGCAATTGAATTCTTCCAGATGTGTATCTTCCAATTAGAACAAGCTATTTAAGATCAGTGTCTGTCTTGTTTTTCTATTTGTTTTCCCAGAGCTAGGCACACAACTTGGCAAAACAAATACATAAATAGGCACTTGCCTATAGGCAACTAGAAGGAGGAAAAGGAGGAGGAGAAATAGTGGAAGGAATAGCAGGAGTAGCAATAAAAGGAAGAGTAGCAATAAAGGGAAGAATAAGAGTAATAGCAATTGTGGGAAAAATAAGAGTAGTATTAATAGTAGGGGTAGTAACAACAGTAGGAAGAAGAGTAGTGATACTAGAAGTAAAAGTGATAGGAGAAGGAGAAGGAAAAGTAATAGTTGGAGTAGGAGGAGGAGTGATAGTAGGGATAGTAATAGTAGCAATAGAAAAAGAAGGAGTATTTGTGATAGGAGGAGTAGAAGTAATAGTAGGAGGAGGGGGGTGATACTAGGAGTAGGAGTAACAGCAATAATAGGAAGAGTAGGAGAAATAGCAATAATAGGTGGAGGAAGAGGAGGATTGATATTAGTAGGAGAGCTTCACCCATTGGGAATGCCTTTTCTAGCTTCTCCCTGTGACTAGCTAATTCCTCCCAAAACTTCCATTTTGAGGAGGAGCCATATTTTCATTCTTCTCCAGGCTGTACTCCTGACTCTCCTGGACTTTCTATAACTTGATCCTCAGCCAGGTGCCTTAATCTCTTCTAACTCCCCTTTTCAGCTTCTTTAAAACAAACAAACAAACAAACAAACCCTGGCCTTCTATTTTTAAATGGCTACTAAGTATTGGTTCCAAGGCAGAAGAATGGGAAGGTCTAGGAACTTGGTATGAAGTGATTTGCCCAAGGTCATACAGCCAAAACCTGAGACTTAAGGACTGGTGCTCTCATCCAATGTGCTACCTAGCTACCTGTTTCTTTGAGTGTGTTGTCTTCTTCCATTACAATTCAAGCTGGGAGGGATTGATTTTCTTTCTGCATGTATTTGTATGCCCAGTACTATACTTAGGATGGTGCCTGCCAACCACAGAAGAAATACTTAATAAATATTTGTTGACTTGCCTTGACATGAGAGCACTCCAAATATTTGAAGACATACACTATCTTCCTTACATATTCTGCTGTGTGACATTTATAGCATATAGACTTTATACTACACAATTTGGTGTCGTTTTGGATTATTTTGCATCATTGTCTGGTGACTTCACACATCTAAATTTGATATTAAAGCTTCAGGAAAAGTTCAGTGATTACAGATATTGATAATCTTATGTATTAGAAAGCAATGTAGGGTTTGTTTCAAGTTCTTTCTGAGGAGTAGTTTATTTCAGGGGCAGCTAGGTGACTCCACCTATTGAGAGCCAGACCTAGAGATGGGTAGACCTGGGTTCTAATCTAACCTCAGATACTTCCTTCATGTGTAACTGTGAGCAAGTAGTCACTTACCTCCCATTGCCTAACCCTTACCACTCATCTGCCTTGGGACCAATGAACAGTATTGATATTAAGACTCAAAGATAGGGTTTAGCAAAATAGATAGATACATAGATACATAGATTAGATTAGATAGATAAAAGAGAAGTTAATCTTCACATATGGTATGATAAGAAAATCAAGAATATATGATTTCATTGGTTCAGGACTTCTCTCATGACTGCAGATCATGTTCCCATTCTAATTTAGAAGACTGTTTTCAAAAATTATTGTCACTGACAATTTCATCAGCCTGTGGTCAATCTAGTGTTGAGACTCTCTGAACTTATCTAGATTTGTCCTGGATGATAAGCATGCAGGGTGTCACTGGGCCCATTCTCAAAATCTTTCCAATTTGGTAGGACTTGAAAGAATTTGAGCTCTACTGGTGTAGCGTTGGAGAGTCCAGCATCAAGTTCTTGCATGATGAGTTACTGCTGCAGGACATTAGGAAAGGGAAAGTTGTTCATCATTCTAGAAATTATTCTGCAGTCATGATTTGTATATACTGCATACTGCTCAATATAAATTTACTCTATGGCAGGAAATGTCCATATTGAGGCAGACACCAGGATACCAGTGAGTCCTCCACTCTTGGGCAGCACAAATGGACCTTTTGACTCCTTTCTCACACTAAGCATACTCATTGTGCAGCTGCCTCTGCTCATTCATTTCTGGGAGATGCTATTTATCTCTCTGTTTTTTATAACTAGATTTGTAAAGGAAGCTGGGAGCCCCACAGGATAACTGCTATGCTTTATAAATGTTAGGTGGCTTCTAGGACTCTAGCATATTATTTAAGAACAAAGAACTGTCTTGCTTTTCTATTTGTTTTCCTAGTGCTCAGCACAGTGTTTGGCAAAAGAAATAAGTAAATAAGCACTTGCCTAGAGGTAACTAGGAGTAATGATGGGAGGAGTAGGAGGTGGAGTATTAATAGTGGGAGTAGTAGTAATAGTGAAAGGAGTAGGAATACTAACAACAGGGAGAGGAGTTGGAGGAATACAAGTAGTAAGTATAGGAGTAGTGGCAATAATAGGAAGAGTAGGAGTAATTGGAGTGGTGGCAATAGTGGGAAGAGGAGGAGGAAGAGGAGTAATTTGGAGAAGAATATGAGTAGTAGTAAAAGGAGGAGAAATAGGAGTAGTAGTAATAGTAGAATTATAGAAGCCATCTCATTCAGACTTCATTTTATAAATGATAAAATTGACACTGGGAGAGGTATAGAGTGACTTGGCCATGGCCACACAGTAAAGGTAGGGATAAGAGTGAGGCCACCAAGAACTAAATGGATCTCTTCCTTTCTTTCTTCCTTTTTCTCCTTCTTCTTTCCTCCCATTCTCTCTCTCTTCTTTTATTCTCTCTCTTATTTCATTCTTTCCCCTCTCCTCCATATATTTTTCTCTTTCCTCTCTCTTAAACTAACTATCTTTAGAGTTTTAAACAAGAAATGTATAGGAAGAAAGAGACAAAGGGCTGAAGTAGCATGTGCCAGATATTTAGCAGTAAGGATCTGTTGGGACAAGTTTTTCTGCTAAATTGTTTCTATCAGCAACAGAAGCCATTTCTGAATTGAAACTTTTCTCCATTCTTCCTGCATCTCTTGCTTGGGACTGTAAACTATGACTTCACCCTGTGTAAAACAAAAGAAAATGTCATGTGTAAACAGATTAATGCTAGTAACACTTGAAATTTCAATAGTTTCAATGTTGCCTGTTGGCATGCAATTCAGAATGGCCATTCTGATTCCTGGTCTCTGTTTCTGTATGTACAATGGTCCCTACCATTGCTCACTAAGGTTTTTTCACAAGATTTCTTCACCTCTACAGAAAGAATCCAAAATTCATCTGTCCAAAATCCAAATGAATCAAGGATGAAATTGCATTAACTTGACAGGTTTCATTCAATTTATATCAGTCTCCTACCATATATCTGCTTTTTAATGGATGAGGAAACTGAGAATAAGAAAGAAGAAATGAGTTGCCAGGAGTAACATAGCTTAAAAGTATCTGATACAGGATTTAAATACAGGTCTTCCTGTTTATACCAGGAATGCAAAGACAGTTCAATATTAGGAAAACCGTCCACATAATTGACCATATCAACAAACCCACAAAAATCATATGATTATCTCAATAGGTGCAGAAAAAGCCTTTAACAAAATACAACACTCCTTCCTATTGAAAACACTAGAAAGTATAGGAATAGAAGTGTCTTTCCTAAAAATAATAAACAGCATATATCTAAAACCAGCAGCTAATATCATATGGGGATAAACTAGATCTATTCCCAATAAGATCAGGATGAAACAAGGATGCCTGTTATCACCGCTATTATTTAACATTGTACTAGAAACACTAGCTGTAGCAATTAGAGAAGAAAAAGAAATTGAAGGTTTTAAAATTGGCAATGAGGAGACCAAGTTATCACTCTTTGCAGATGACATGATGGTCTACTTAAAGAATCCCAGAGAATCAACCAAAAAGCTAATCAAAATAATCAACAGCTTTAGCAAAGTTGCAGAATACAAAATAAACCCACACATGTCATCAGCATTTCTATATATCTACAATACATCTCAGCAGCAAGAATTAGAAAGAGAAATTCCATTTAAAATCACCCTAGACAATATAAAATACTTAAGAATCTTTCTGCAGAGACAAACACAGGAACTATATGAACACAACTACAAAACACTTTCAACATAATTAAAACTAGATCTAAACAATTGGAAAAACATTAACTGCTCATGGGTAGGATGAGCAAACATAATAAAAATGACCATTCTACCCAAACTTATTTACTTATTTAGTGCCATACCCATTGAACTACCAAAAAACTTTTTTACTGAATTAGAAAAAAACCATAACAAAGTTCATTTGGAAGAAAAAAAGATCAAGGATATCCAGGGAAACAAGGGAAAAAATGCAAAGGAAGGTGGCCTTGGCCTTGCAGTCCCAGATCTCAAACTATACTATAAAGCAGTGGTCATCAAAATAATTTGGTACTGGCTAAGTGACAGAAGGGAGGATTAGTGGAATAGACTACTGGTAAAGAACCTCAGCAAGAGAGTCTATGATAAGCCCAAAGATCCCAGGTTTGGGGACAAAAATCCACTATTTGATAAAAACTGCTGGGAAAACTGGAAGACAATGTGGGAGAGATTAGGTTTGGATCAACATCTCACACCCTACCCCAAGATAAACTCAAAATGGGTGAATGACTTGAATATAAAGAAGGAAACTATAAGCAAATTAGATGAACACAGAATAGTATACAAGTCAGATCTTTGGGAAAGGAAAGGCTTTAAAACCAAGCAAGAGCTAGAAAAAAAAACACAAAATGTAAAATCAATAATTTTGATTACATCAAATTAAAGTTTTTGTACAAAAAAACCAGTGCAACCAAAATTAGAAGGGAAGCAACCAATTGGGAAACAATCTTCATAACAAAAACCTCTGACAAAGGTCTAATTACTCAAATTCACAAAGAACTAAATCAATTGTACAAAAAAATCAAGCCATTCTCCAATTGATAAATGGGCAAGGGACATGAATAGGCAGTTTTCAGATAAAGAAATCAAAACTATTAATAGGCACATGAGAAAGTGTTCTAAATCTCTTATAATCAGAGAGATGCAAATTAAAAGAACCCTGAGGTATCACCTCACACCTAGTAGATTGGCTAACTCCATAGCAAAGGAAAAAGTAATGAATGCTGGAGGGGATGTGGCAAAGTAGGGACACTAATGCATTGCTGGTGGAGTTGTGAATTGATCCAACCATTCTGGAGGGCAATTTGGAACTATGCCCAAAGGAGGATAAAAGACTGTCTGCCCTTTGATCCAGCCATAGCACTGCTGGGTTTGTACCCCAAAGAGATAATAAGGAAAAAGACCTGCTGCTCTCTTTGTGGTGTCAAAAACTTGGAAAATGAGGGGATGCCCTTCAATTGGGGAATGGCTGAACAAATTGTGGTATATGTTGGTGATGGAATACTATTGTGCTCAAATAAATAATAAAGTGGAGGAATTCCATAGAGACTGGAACAACCTCCAGGAAGTGATACAGAGTGAGAGGAGCAGAACCAGGAAAACATTGTACACAGAAACCAATACACAGTGGTACAATCGAATGTAATTGACTTCTCCATTAGTGGCAATGCAATGATCCTGAACAACTTGGAGGAATCTACAAGAAAGAACACTATACCCATTCAGAGGAAAACCTGTGGGAGTAAAAACACAGAAGAAAAATAACTGCTTGATTACATGGGTTGAGGGGATATGGCTGGGGATGTAGATTCTAAATGAACATCCTAGTGCAAACACCAACCACATGGAAATAGGTTCTGATCAAGGACACATGTAATACCCAGTGGAATTGCGCATCAGATATGGGAAGGGTGGGGGAAGGTGAGGGAAGAATAGAAAATTATTTTTGTAAAAGGAATAATGTTTGAAATTGACCAAGTAAAATTTAAATAAATAAATACAGGTCTTCCTGAATAAAAATCCAATACTTTATACACTAAACCTATCTACTTCTCAATGTGTCTGAGAATGAGATACCATGACTTTGTTGCTGTTCTGTCATTTCAGTCATGTCCGACTGTTGGTGACACCATTTGGGGTTTTCTTGTCAAGGATATTGGAGTGGTTTGCCATTTCCTTCTCCAGCGCATTTTACAGGTGAAGAAGCTGAGGTAAACAGGGTTAAGTGACTTGCCTAGAGTCACACAGCTAGTGAGTGTCTGAGACTAGATCTGAATTCATGAAGATGAGTCTTTCTGATTCCAAGTTTACTGTTCCATCCACTGTGCCACCTAGCTGTGTCAAGTACCATAGTATCCCATGATAATTATGATAAGTGTGCCTGCCTCTTAGCTGTTTCACAGGAGGACTGACAGGAGGCTAATTCTGGTGGTATAGTGAGGAAGAGGCCCAATCTCCTTGGAAGAAAAGTTACAATAATAATACAAACACCAAAGATGGTTTCCACTACAGTCTCCTGCCTCATAATATTTGGAAACCTGCCACTGCTTGATTTTTTTCTTACAAACTATCAAAAATTTCATTCGATCCAACAAGTAGATCATGCCCACTGTGTACAAGACCCTATGCTAAACCTTGGACATCATATGCTGCTTTGTTTCATTGCTTGAAAGTTACCAACTATCAATTGTTCACATATGTTACAGAGAAAGCAATGTCAAAGAAAAGAATCAGCACAAAACAACACAAAATATTCATATAGATATTCCACTGTAGGCAACATTGATATTGGCAGTAACAATACAAAAGGCAATAATGTTTAAATATAAAGGTACAAATGTATTTGAGAGAGGGGGGGGAGAAAGATACAGGGGGAAGAGAGGAAGAGAGAGGGAAGGAGAGAGGGAGACAGACAGACAGAAAGACAAGTAGGGTAGGTAGGTAGGTAGGTAGATATGGGGCAGTTAGATGGTAGAGTAGATAAAAGTACTGGGCTTGGAATCAGAAAGACTCATTTTTCTCAGTTCAAATCTGGCCTCAGACACTTACTAGCTATGTGACCCTAGACAAGTGACTTAACCCTATTTGCCCCAATTCCTCATCTATAAAATGAGCTGGAGAAGGAAATGGCAAACCACGCCAGTATCTTGCTAAGGAAACCCCAAAAGGGGCCAGGAAGAGTCAGACACAATTGAAAAAATGATGAAACAACAACAAAATCTGTCTATGTATACATACACACATTGTGCCTATATATACATGAATGTATATGTACATATACCACTAGATCTATGATTTCATTGGCATAGGGCACTCCCAAGTGAGTAAACTCGCACTTTCATTGCAAGCTTGTATCTTCTCTGCAACTTAGAATCTTATAGAGTTGTTCAGAACCTTGAGAGTTTAAGGAATTTGCCCAGGGTCACACTGCTAGTAGATGCCAGAGGCAAAACTTCAGCCCAGGTTTTTCTGGTGATGATGTTGGCTCTCTATCTACTATACCACAAGCCTTCTCATGCATGTATATATGCATATATACACGCATTGTGTACATGTATGTGCACATATGTTTATACTGTGTTGTATAGGTATGTATATGTGTATCTTATATGTGGGCATTTTATATGTATATACCATACTACATCTATGAAAATACATATACTTATATAGATATATTATTAATTCATATTCACATGTATATTTATGTACATATTGAATGTATATGTTCTGCAGTTATAATCATTCTTATGTGCAATGATACACATATATTTCTATAGTGTGTATGTTATACGTGTAGTATATCTGTTCTGTGTATCATGTATATGCCATATTTTAATTTGTTATATAGTATATGTATCTATGTATATGTGTGTATACATATACACATAATGTGTACAGTATACTCTGTCTGAGGGAGCCAGGTGGTATAGTCCTGGATTTGGATTCTGAAAGACTTGAATTCAAATCCTGCCTCAGTTACTATCTAGCTATGTGGCCCTTAGCAACACATTTATCCTTTGTCATCCCCATCTGTAAAACAGAGGTAGGAAAAGTACCTCCCTCTAAGGGCTATTGAGATGAACAAATAAAATAATGTAGGTTAAGCACTTTGTAAACCTTAGAATATCTTATAAACATTAGGCTGATAACTAAGGGAAATAGCTGAGTGAGGGATGGAGTCGAGAAGTCATTGATACAGATCTTGCCTCTGACACGTTTTAGCTTGACAAGTCATTTTATTTCTCACTGCCTCAGCTGACTCAGCTTCTTTACTTACAGGGTTGTTTCAGGATTGAATGGGGGGGGGGGGGAGAGGGAGAGGGAGAGAGAGAGAGAGAGAGAGAGGAGAGGGAAAGGAAGGAGGGAGGAAGAGGCAGAGTTGGAGGAACAGAGATGGCAATAGATAGATATGTAAGTACATACAGATAGACATAGAGAGCAATAGATAAAAGGACAAGATGGAGAGAGGTGTATTGATAGAGAGACAGAGATACATAGAGATGGATAGAGATAATGATAGATGATAAATGAATGATAGAAAAATAGCTATGGCTAGATAGATATGGATAGAGATAGCAAAAGCTAGACTAGAAATTGAGAGAGTAAGATAAATATAGATATACATACTATATATTTATATGTGTAAAGTGCTTTGCAAATCTAAAAGCACTATATAACTCTTAGATACTTTTATTGTTATTGTCTTTTTATCTGGAACTAAGTTTTATCAACCTAATAGAATTCAAGATCTTTGAAGGCAGAGGCCATTTTGTTTCTGTTGATGAATCCCCAGTGCTTTGTATAGAACAGAAGCTTAATAATGCTTCTTGACTGATTGAATGTTAAATTATTTGGGACTGTTAATTTTCTAATTATTTAGATATATCCTGAAAAACTATGTGGTGGGGGTTGGGGGTGTCCATGTGTGTTTTAATATATCACCAGGGTTCTAGATGCAAAGACTAAAATCATTCAAAAGGACACAGTCACTTAATTGGTTCCAGAAAAGCCTCTATCATTGGTACTAACTGACAAGAAACCAAAATCTACATGAGAAAAATAGGTTATCAAAGGGATCCCAAGAAGCAAACAAAATACTTGCAGATCATATCTCTAGAGACCATCTAGTCCAATTCCTCCTATAAATGAAGTAACCAAGGATCCAGAAGAGTCTAGTTCATGGTATCCCATCTCCTATGAAGAATCACTCAGAGACTGAAGGTTCAAATAATCTTTTTTCCAAGAATATTTTAATACCTCCAAGTAAAAGCAGTTTCTATAGTAGTTAAACGTAGTTCAAGGAGATAAAAATAAATTAAAACTACTGGTAAAGTGATTAAAAGCAGTCAAGAAGTTAATTATTTGGTCTTTCAAGATCACCCATTACCCCAAAACTTTAAAAACTGCTTTTATAGTCTTCTTGCCCCAAAGACTTACAGCCAGCTACCAGTTCTTTTCATCTGAGGTAGGAGGGGAAGTCAATTCCAAATACCCTAAGTCTACACTGCACCTCCTTGTTCACAACACTCCATTGGTGTTAGGGTGGAGAGGGAAGAAAAGTTAACTCCCACCTCCCTATTCCACAGCATCCTGGGCCCCAATAGAGAGACTAAATGACTGGCTCAGAGTCTCACAGGTTGAAAGAATCAGAATAATGATTTGAATTCAGGTTCTCTGCCTCCAAAACCAGTATTCTCCTGCCTATTAATGAGAATTGATTCCAGTGAGCCTTTGCGATCTTATCAATAATAGGGTAAAAGTGCCAAGTTCCACTACATTTCCTTGAATTGAGTCAAGGGGAGGGGGAGAAATATTCTCTACAACATAAGTATGGAAAGATGGAAGATTCCCTAAGAAAGTATTCTGCTCTGTTCATCTTCAAACTGAAGTTTGCCATTCATTCAAACTTGCAGATTTCAGATGGTCCGCATGTTCTACTGACCTGAAACCTGTTCAACTGACTTCTGGCTGATCATCTAAGTTGTCCCTTCCTGGCTGGCCTTCTCCCTGCAGTGCCACCCATCTAGGAGCAAGCTCTCTCTCTCTCTCTCTCTCTCTCTCTCTCTCTCTCTTCCTCATTACCCCTGGTGGCACTGTGATCCCTAATTCTCTAAGACCTTAATGCCATCTGTCAACAAAACCTTAAAATTAGCATTTCCAATAATTGAATCATTCTCCACCTCTCACTGGACAGGGGCTTCCTACCATATATGGAGTCCTTTGGTGAGTGGATTATTTCCTCACAAGACACCAGTGAAGTAGCTGGCCAGCCAGAGGTCTTGATTTATTAGGCACCAGGAGAATCAGATCGCTGCATATTTACAGCAGTGGCTGGAGATAAGTACATTCAGGAAAGTGCTACTGAAATGTATTTCCTTCATTTCCCTGACAGCAAAAGGAAGCAATGAATGCTCTAAATCATGGGAAATATTTCGAATCTGAAAGACAAATGGAGGTCACATCGACTGCAGCATGCTGAATAGCTGCTATCAGACAAGGTTCACCAAGAGTTTGTGGGGAGAACTCTCCAATCTACTACTCCCCAATTTATCTTGGGCAGAGGTCAAGGAGCTCCCTGTTTCCAGAGACCTGGAAAGAGTTCTCCAGCAGAAATGACTATTTGATGACAAATTGTTGGAAGGCAAGTCTTAAAAGATGCTCCAAGACTATCTCTTTGCTTCAGATCCTGAAAACCACAAAGGCACCAAAAAGAATGACTCCATTCACTTGTAATGATGAATGTGATGCATTAAGTTCCATTCAATAAACATTTATTATTTATCTACTGCTCACAGCCCACTGTGCTAGGTACTAGGAGAGATGCAAATTTTAATTAAGACACTACCCCAGACTTCATAATAATGGCTGACATTTATGAAGCTCTCTAAAGCTTCCAAAGCACTTGGCATACATAATCTCCTTTGCTCCTCACTACAATCCTCTGAAGTGGGTGCCTCTCTTTTAGAAATGAGGAAACTGAGCATCTGAGAAAGGATTTGAACCAAGGTCTTCCTGACTCTGTGCTCTGCCACATAAGCTTCCCTTAGAACTAGTACAGAAAGCAGACCAACCCACAGATAACTATGCTATACAGTAATACATTTTAAATGCTTTGAAGAAGTGCCAAAAGAAGTTTTATAGGAGATTCGTGTACAGAAAAGTCATCACTGACTGTGGGAGAGAGGAATTCAAGGGGAGACTTAAAAGAATCCAGTTCTGGAGGGTATCCCTCCTCCACACCAGGGAAAACAGGAACTAATAACTAGAAGTGTATATAGTGCTTCAAGGTTTACCAAGCACTTTGTATAAAGTATCTCATTTCATACTCACAACAACCTGGAAGGCAGATGCTTAACAGGTAAGGAAAAGTGACTTGTCCAGACTCACATAGCTTGCAAGTCCCTGAAGCACAATTTGAACTCAGGTCTTCCTGATTCCAGGCTTAGCACTCTACCCTCTATACAATACTAACAATTAGACTGTAGAGCTCTCGGTCAGCATAATGAAAAACAAAATGATGACACATCATCCCACTGATTTGGAAAATCGTTTTTCTTTTACTTCTTATCCTGCTCATTTCTCTGATCCCTTGTCCAAGTAACAGGCTAGCTAGCATAAGCCAATGGTGATAGAGGATACTGGGGGCAGAGGGTAGAAGAAAGGAGCTAAAAGACTGTCTTTCCTAACCCAATTAACTCTGCCATGTCATGCCACTAGGCAGTCCCCATTCATGCACTTCCCAAGATACAATAAAGAACTGGTTCCTTCTAGTTTTTCTATGTGTCTTTCCAGTGATTCCAAAGGTCCAAAGAATTTCCCTGACTGTAAAAAAAAGGCTTGAAATTATAGTGAACTTAAGTGATCAATCAACAACACCAACTGAGGTGAAATACTATTCATTACCTGTTAAAGAAGGAAACTCAAACTAACAGGAATCGTATCCAGGGAAAAGTCCTACCCAAGCCTTGCCCTATTGCTCATGGATCTCTCCTTGGCACATTAGCTGTAGTTCTTAGCACCTGTGAAATCTTGGACTGACATTTGTTTCCTATTTCACCCCCACAGATTTCTTCTTAATGCTGAGATCCCAGTGGAATCACAGTAAAATCTAGACCGAAGAGATAAGAATTTGAATTTTTTTTTTTTAAGTGGAGCTGTGACTTCATAAGTATACAGAGCTCTGGGTGATGCGTTCAATGCAAATCAGCACCTTCCCTGCAATTTTTTTGACTGAGGAACTTATGTGAAGTTAAGTGACTTACCTAGGGTCACATAACTAGTTACAGGTCAAAGGCATGATTCTGACTCCAGGCTTCCTGATTCCCGGGCCAATTCTCTGTCCATAAGGCTGCGTGCCTTTCAAGAATTTAAATTAGTTAACATAAAAGGTGCTTTGAGGAGTTTGGAAACAGTCTAAAAATGGACTTCACCAAGAAGGAGCTGGTCACAAAATAATTGAAAGGAACCTGAGAGCTAAGTCTGAGCAGGAATTCTTCCTACAGTAGCCTCAAGAAGTTTCCATTTGATGATAGGGAACTACTGAGATAGCACAATCTATTTTCAAATACCTCTAATTGGTAGAAGTCTTTTGTTTGGTTGGTTTTGGTTTTGTTTGTTTCATTAAAACTCCCAGGTACCTCCCTCCCTTTCTTCCCTGAATCAGGGAACAAAAGGCTCTATCTTTAACAACTAGGTGGCTCAAAGAATAGTCAGCAACTACTAAAAGCCTGCTACAGGTAAGGTAACACTGCTAGGTGGAACAGTGGGTAGAGTGCTGGGTCTGAAATCAGGAAGGCTTATCTTCATGAGTTCAAAACTGACCTCAGACCCTGGCTATGTGACCTTGGACAAGTCATTTAACTCTGCCTCATTTCTCATCTGTAAAATTATTTGGAGAAGGAAATGGCAAACTATTCCTTAGAAAACCCCAAATGGGGTCATGAAAAATCAGACATAACCAAAAAAAAAAAGCAACAGGTGCTAGGTATTGAGGATGCAGAGACAATTTCAGAAGTCATCCCCTACCCTAAAAGAGCTCCCATTGCATTCTGGGAGAGAAAGAGAAGGGGGAAAAAAGGGGTATGGGCTTCAACAGGTAAACAGATAAGTATAAGTATATACATGAAAATTAGATGAGGGAGAGAGCAATAATTAGGAAATATTAATGGTACTTAGATTACTTGACCAAATAGGGCAGAGTTAAACAGAATTTGCAAGGTTTAGCCTATTACAAGCCATACCATTGAGGAACTGGAAGCCTGGTGCTATTGTGGATCAAACCCTGGCCAAGGAGTCAGGAATAAGTATTTTAATCCTTTATTTGGGGGGGGGGGGGCTTCTTCCCAGCTGTGTGACCTAGAGCAAGTCATTTACCCTGCTCTCTAAGCCTCGGTTTCCTCAGCTGTAAAACAATAGGGTTAGATCAGTTCCTGTCTAAAATCCCTCAGGTTTTTTCTTATCCAGTAATGTCTTGGCTCCTTTATTTCTTGGGCTTTGGAGAAAGAGATGCCCCATCCCACCGCCCAAGAAAGAATGTCAATTCTGCTCAAATAAATTCTTTCCATAAAGCAGTTTGTGATTTATGTCTTTCAAATACAACTGAGAGTAGAATTATGCTGAGCTGAGGTTTTAGCACTGTTTGCTTTGAGGAATACAGGTGCAATTGGTCATACTTATTCTTGGACAACAGTCCATGTGGTTTACTCTGAGTTATAAATCAGTTTGGGGAGAGTGATTCCCAACACCCTGAATGCTAGTTACAGTATCTGTGACTTTAATACGCTAAGCAATATGGCACCTTTGTGGTCACCCTGGAGTGGGTTATGAGAGGCAAAGGAATAGTCTGTGGTTTCGAAATAAATATGTGTAATGGGCCTTTCAAACCAGACATAAACTATCCTCAGGTTACATTTTAGTTGAGTTGAGCGACATGTTTTTTGTTGTTTTTGTTTCCCACCAACCCACCTATGAAAATTCAAAAACATTATTTTCGATTGTTGGATAGCCTGAAAAATTAATTGATTGAGCAATCCAGGTGGAGGGCAGTCTGAAGTCAAGAGCATTGATTTTTAGACCTTCTTGTAGATTCAGCAAAGCAAGTAATTTTTATCCCTCAAAAAGATGTCCTATTCCAAAATTGTTGATTTAGAAATTCCAGATTTTCATCAAATCACAGAATTTTAAAGCCTCTGCTGTCTCTCAAACATAGCACTCCATCTCCTACCTTTGTGTTTTTGTTCTGGCAATCCCACATGCCTGAAATATACTCCCTGCTCACTTCCATCTTCTGCAATCCCCAATTTCCTTCAAGGATCACACATAGCCTTTCACAAGAGACCTTTCTTGCTTCTTCCAAGCAGCTATTCAGTTCCCTCGAGTTGCCTTGCATCTATTTGAATCCCTTTGGGATTTAAGATGTCCTCCAAGTCTTAGTGCAATGTAGGCATTCCCCCAATTAGCCATAAACTCCTTAAGAACAGTAACTGTTTTCACTTTTGTTTTTGTATTCCAGCATTTAGTACATGATTAACAAGTGCTTGTTGACTGGTTGACAGATTGACTAAAAATAACCTTCTCCTTTTCCAAATAAGGAAACTGAGGAAGAGCAACTTGCTGAAGACAGAAGACCTAGTTAGTGGCAGCACAAGACTTTAAGGAATATCTTTGAAATAATACAATCAAAACAGTTGGAGAAGAATACAAAACTTTGATAGATAAATTATATGAAGCCTTGTCAAAAGGCAGCAACAAAACATTTTTCAGGCTTGCCCTAGAAATTTCATCTACCCAGGGGGACCAAAAAAGGCAATACACTTAAAGGAATAAAAGGCACCTTTGGAGTATTACATCAGGGGAAAAAATGTTTTGACTGACCAAACCACAACTTCCCTTGTTCATCTCTTGCTTAAGTTCTGGTCTGTTTGGTTGGCCATTCAGTCAACAAGCATTCATTAACTTCATTATATAAGAATTGGGTGGTTAGCCTGGGGGAGAATTGCTGGAGGTGTGATAGCTACCTTCAAACATTTTAAGTGAGGCACCATAGTATACTGGAAAGAGCAATGGACTTGGAGGCAGAATATCTGAGTTAAGTAAAGGAAACAAGCATTTATTAAGCACTTGCTATATGTCAGACACTTTGTTAAGTGCTAGGGATAAAAAAAAAGGCAAAAATAGTCCCTGTCTTCAGTGAGTACACATTCCAATAGGAGAAGACAACTTGAAAATTGTGTACAGGAACAGTGAGGAGGAACAGTGGATAGAGCATCAGGTCTGGAGTCAGAAGGACCTGGGTTCAAATCTGGCCTCAGATACTTCCTATCTGTGTGACGGGGCAAGTCGCTTAACTCTGTTTGCCTAGCCCTTACCCTTCTGTATTAGAGTTGTTAGTAGGACAGAAAGAAAGGGTTATTAAGAAGAAAAGAAAGAAAATTATGTACAAACTAAGATAGATAAATATCTAGGTAGGTAAGGAGAGAGAGAGACAGAAAGAGAGGGATAGACAGACAGAGACAGAGAGATATGAATGGGAGATAATGTCAGAGGGAAAGCACAAGCAGTGGTGGGGCAGAATCTTGGATATAGGTGGGATTTGAACTTTGTGTTGAAGGAGGCCAGAAGGCAGAAATAAGAAGGAAGATAACTACAGACATGGAAAATATCATGAAAAAGGTATAGAATTGAAAGATAAGAGTGTTATATGGGAGAAACAACAAGAAATTCAAAGTTGCTGGATTGTGAATCATAGAATACAAGATAACAAACCTTGTGCCTATAATATGCCAGGCACTGTGTTAAGGGCTGGGGATAAAAGGAAAGGCAAAAATAGTATGTTCCCTGTACAATTTAAATTAATATCCAATAACTCCAAGTATTATATTTTATAAAGTTTATTAATAATCACTTGAAGTAGAAGAAATAAAAGAACAAAAGTAAAAGCCTGAGTAAAAGCCACGTGAGTGAAATTCTCTTGCCTGGCACTCACCCAACCTATATCAACCATGTTCCCAGGAAAAGATAGAGAAAGGGTGGAGCTACACAAAACTTATATCTTCCCTATGTTAGTTCATTAGCATAAATATGCAAATGGGATACTGGGAAAGAGAGTTCTGGGGAGCAAAATTCTAATTACACAATCCCCTTTGTGATCTCATGGAGAAATGAGCATATAGAAATCTCCCAAATTTACATGCCCAGTTTCCCCAATGAATCAATACACATAACCAATTTTTATCTCTAAAAATCTTTAAGTAAAGGTACATAGAATATTGCACTAAAGGGAAATTAGAATAATTTGTGGATGAGGGAAATAAAAGAGAAAGAGAACAAAACCAATGTTAAGTGGGTGCACTGACAAAAAGCCAATTAGGGGGCAATCCCCTTTGGCATGAGTTTACATTCAAAATAAATGCATTCAATTCCCCACAGTTCAATTTCACTACATCCCAAAGTTCATTCTGGATCTTTTGGTGCAGTATGTGGTTTCTGCAGACTTCTTTATGGCACATTCTCTAAACAGTTCACTTTCCTGATTCATGGAGGTAGCAAGTGTCTTATCCTAAAATTACTCTCAAACAAGAATCTAGAATTTTAGGATAATAATACAATCCTCCCTGAGAAAGATGTTGAACAACACACCAATCACCCTGGGCTACATATCTGAGTTACGAGGTATATGAATCAATTGTCAAAAGAAAATCAAAAACAGAAAAAACCTAAATAAAAGAGAAAAAAAGTAACTTCTAGATGAAACATATAATATCAAAGTCTCATGTGTAACAATTCTAAGTAAGGAAGAACAAACCTATAACAGGTTGTAGAATCATGGCCTGATTAAAGTCCCACAAGCCTATAGTAGTAATTTTGCACTTATCCAATCAGTAGCCAGGGCTACAGAAAATTGCCATACTATGAAAGAGAGAGAGAGGAAAAGGATGAGACTTTGAAGCAGAAGGTAAATAGCATTCCCTGGTCTGATTTTACCTTTGCTCTTAGGCATAGGGGAACCAAAATGGCAGCCAAACAGAGGTACTTGGTAGAAGTCTGGATCTGGCATAAGGGAATCCCACATCTGAGGGTGTCGAATAGCTGCTTCCTCGAACCCCAAAATAAATTCAAGTCCCCTGTCTTGGTGCAGAATTTCATCAATCCCACACAGATTAGTTGGTCTCCTTGACCTTGTGCTCCCAGGAACTGTGTAGGTTATCTTTGTGCTTCATGGCACTGTGCAGGGACTCTTTTGTGATCCCTTTTCCTGGAATCAGACCCAATCATTAATCAGTCCCATAATATTTAACAATCAATGGTAGGTTTCCATAGTCTAAAGCTTTTGGCTATTCATAGACGTTAAGACTAATGGATATTTTAAACTTATCCTAGTGCAAAATGAAAAAACCATTAATGCTGGTAATGTGTTTCAAGTACAAAAAATGAGAGGAAAAAGAAAACTCAAATATTCTACTGCATATACAAGGAAAAACACTAATAACAATTTTTTAAATAAAAAATATATAGTTCACATTCCATGACAAGGTGTCAGCCAAATAGAAGATTACAAAAGTTTCTCAACCCAAAATGAGATCCATTTCCTTTTTAAACTTGACCATGATTCACAATGTGCGTGCACATAATTTTCACCAAGTAGCAACTTTTTAAAATGGTAGTACAGCAGCTAATGCTTTTAAAGGAGTACCAAAATACCCAAAATCACAAGAGCCCATTTAATGACAAGAACAAACAAACCTGCTATCATTAGAATCCATGTGAGTCTCTATAGCCATTTGCTATATGATATTTTAAGAACCTATGGATACTTGTCACATGTTCTCCAGATCTAGCCAATCTGTCAACTTTAGCTGAGATATTTCTAACAAAGTCTATTACTGCCATCATTCCAAAATCTGGCAGGAAAGCCCAGAAAGAAAAAAAAAACCTTTGTATTGCTGATGAAAACCTTTTGGGTCTAAAATGTCAACAAGAATCTAGATCATTCTGGTGGAAGGGTAGAGTAAGCTGAAGAACTATAAATATTTTTTTAATCCATCCAGAGATAAGCAAGCCCTTTGGGAAATCCTCCCCCCTCCCAGATGAGATTTTAACCCATCACAGGATAACCAAACCCCTTGGGAAACCTCCCTCCCCTAGTATAAGACTGTAACAGTCGTAAAAAGCATGTATTTATATGTCCCATCCATTGCAATGTGGAGGCAATGAATACAATAGTGAAAATCACATCTGATGTCTCATCCATTACAGTTTTATAAATGAGGAGGTGGGGAATACAATAGTGCTACAACACTTCACTTCAACTACTACATGGACCCTTACCTCTTGTTATAAATAAGTTAAAAGTAGGCAAATGATCAGTCAAAGGTAGTGATGCTCCTAGATATCTGAAAATCACTTCTGAAGACCCATTAAAACCAAAAGTTACTTGTTTCCAATGAATAATGTTTGGAAATGACCAAATAAAAATTAAAAAAAAAAAGTTACTGATACATGTTGTAACCAGTTTGGTGGAGTTCATTCATCATCATCTATGTGACAATTAACAAAGGCAAAAAGGAACAAAAGGCCATGAAGGCAACATGTGACCTCAGTGGATCTAATGACAAACCCAGCATCCATGAGGACCTATGGTTTTACCATAGAAAAGGGTTTGTCCAAGTTGTTTATGGGCTTTTATAATGGGATTTTCTCCAGTCCAGTCATGGGAGAGGGTACAAATAAAGACAATGTAACAGAACATATAGCTAATTGCCAAAACACAGTAGCTGAAAATGGCATACTGTAACAGAATATTATAGATTAGATTAATAAGTGAATTTTAAAAACAAAATTGAATTTTAAAACAATCATCAAATACAAAATATGTGACAGGATATAAGCAATGAATTCAAGAGTCCTTTTCTCTAATTCTGATAGCTGCATTACAGAGACTTCTTCACTATTTAGAGGGGAACAAACTAAAACAGTTAACATCAATAAGGCAATGGAGTCTGAAAAGGCTTAAAATTCACCTCCAGACTCTTTAAGGTTCCTTCCCCTCCCAAGTATCATCATCCATTTAGATTCCTTTGATGACACCTCTGGGGTTCCCCTTACAGGAGTAGATTTCCATGATGAGCATAGTGTGGACAAACCCCATATTAGATGTGTTGCAGAGACTGGGTAGAATCTCTCTTCTGCATCTTGAGATTACTCAAGCTAACAGCAAAGACAAGTACTCCCAGGAACAGCAGCAAGAAAAGACATTGTAAAACTTTGAACTGTGTAAACTCAGTAATGCTTTCTAGGAACAGGAGCTGTTTGAGATAGGCAGGAAACTGAGCCATGCCTGCAATTCTACTTCCTGTCTATAGGTGGCACTACCCTAGTATGTAGTGTGTAAAGTTAAGAGGTTTTGAAGAGTTACTTTCCTTCCCCTCCCTCCAGGGTAAAAATACCAGGTAGCCTCTTGCTTCTACTGCCATGTGGGCAGGGAACTGCTGCTCCCCTTGATTGCTCTCCCCAGCTTTGTGGGCAGGGAGTTAAAAGAGTGGAAGTTCCCCCTCAGGTAAAAGCCTTTAGGGGGATAATTATTGCCTAAGAGAAACACCTGGGCTTCCAAGATAGCAACAAGCACTCAGGTATAAGCAATGTGAGAGAAAAAAAGAGGAATTTATACCTCATTCTCCTCAAAGGAAAATGACTTGCAAGGATCCCCCAGGTAGTGTCTAGTCAAATGTGGGTGGCGACAGCAGCAGTGGCAGCAGCAAAGGCAACAGAAATGGCAGGAGTCAGAGACAGGGCAGCAAGGGAGGCAGAGGTATTTTAAACTAATCTATTTTTTTGTCTATTAAAAAATGTCTCTACCAACTTAGAGAGGAGCAAGGATCCTAAATTCCAGACTTTTGTTCACCAACAATGTGAAATTTAAATTCATATACAATAACTCCAAGTATTTTAATCTTATAAGATTTATTAATAATCACTTGAAGTAGAAGAAATAAAATAATGAAAGTAAAAGCCACATGGGTGAAATTCTCCTGCCTGACCCAGCCTATACTAACTGGGTTCCCAGGAAAAGAGAGAGAAAGGGTGGAGCTACACAAAATGTATATCTTTCCTACATTAGTACATTAGTGTAAATACACAAATGTGATACTGAGAAAGAGAGTTCTGGGAAGCAAAATTCTAATTACACAGTCCTCAAAGAACTCACAGTCTAATAGGGAAGTTGCAAACAACTATGTATAAACAAAATATATTCAGGATAAATTGGAGATTAATTCAAAGGGAAGACATTAACATTAAGGGAAGTCAGGAAAGAATTCTTGAAGAATATGAGATCTTATCTAATTGATACTTGAAGCTAAGAAGACAGAAATGAGGAGGGAGAGAATTCCAGGCACTGAGGACATTCAGTGAAAATGCATAGAATATGTGGAGGGAGTAAAGTGTAAGACAGGTAAGGGTCAAATTATGGAGGGCTTTAAAAGCTAATTGTGGAGCCAAACCTGGAGATGAGAAGTCGGGTTCAAATCTAGCCTCAAATACTTCCTAGGTATATGACCCTTTCCTAGGTGTATGACCCTAGGCAAGTCACTTAACCCCAATTGCCTAGCCCTAATAGCTCTTCTATCTTGGAACCAATACTTATTATCAATTTTAAGACAAAATGTAAGGGTTTTTTTTTTCTTTTAAAAGCTAATTGTGACCACTGAGAGAGTCATAACCAGAAAAGAGTCTCCATTCAGGGCTTTGCCCCAGGGTAGAGAATTATCAAAGGTAAAGAAATTAGTTCCAGCTTAGCAAAGACTTGTGCTGCAATGAGAGGTAGATTTAGAGCCAGATCTAGAGATATTGACAGGATGGTAAGAAATGGAGCAAGAATAGGTTCTTGCTAAGAAAGTAGCTTCACTGTTTTAGGAAGTTTCTCAGGTAGAATCCAAGGCTAACAGGATTATGACCTGACTTGGGATTAGGGAGGGAGGTACAGGGGGAAATGGCAGGGAAGGTAACATACTTCAGTGGGGTGAAAATGAGAAGGGAGACAGCTCTTCTAGACTTGTATGAGAGCCATGCCTTTTTAGAAATGCTTTGGTTTCCCCAATCCCTAGAACCTTGTTTTTCTATTATTTTTTCCTTGTTGTCCAAAGGTGGTACAGTAGATAAGACCCTGGGCCTGGAGTCAAGAAGACTTGAGTTTAAAAGTGACTTCAAATACTTACTAGCTCGGTAACCATGAACATTCACCTACTCTCTGCCCTAATTTCTCAACTATAAAATGGGAATAATAATAGCACCTAGCTCATAGAGTTGTTGTGAGGATGAAATGAAAAGACATGTGTACAATACTTAGCACAATGCCTGGCACATAGTAAGCACTTAATAAATGTTGATTCCCTTCCTCCTTTTCATTATTATAGATTGGACAGAAATAAGCAAACATGAGCAAAAGAAGGATAAAAAAAAACAAGACTGAAAATAAAATCACAAATCTCCATTATATACAGCCTTATTTTTAAAAAATATATCTCAGAATTTAAATGGTAGTCTCAGAGTAACCCAGCTTATATCTGTTACCTCTGGAACTTCTCTATAATTCTATGTATTTTTTTAATGATTCATTGATGCTCTTTTTTCTTTTCATTGTAGTTACTATAATTATCCATCTAATTTTTCCTATATTGCCACCTCTACCAAATAAAAACCCTCCCTTGTAATAAATATAGTCATATAAATAAATCCACACATCGAATGTTTAAAAATGTATGTCTTATTTGGTACTTCTATTTTATCACCTCTCCGCAAGAGGTGGAAGGCATTATTCATCATGTCTTCTGAAGTTTTGATTGGTCATTATGTTGACAATAAATCCTAAGTTTTTCACAGTTATTTTTCTTTATAATATTTTAATAATACAAATTGTTCTCCTAGTTCTGTCATTTTACTACACAGCAAGCTCATACAAATGTTCTTGGGTTTCTCTGAATCTGTCTCTCAAAATTTCTTATGAAACCATAATATTCCATTATATTCATGTATCATAAATTGTTTAGCCACTCCCTACTTGATGGGCACTCATTTTCTTTCTAGTTCTTTGCTCTCATAAAAAGTACTGCTACAAATATATTTGTACATATAGATCTCTTCCCTCTTTTTTTATCTGCTTCTAGTACCCTAGTGTGGTAGTGATGGTTGTTGTGGCACAAATTGACAGCACTGGTGACGCCTTTGACTGACACATAAATTGGATTTAAGCGAGGCAGAGTTGCACAAAGTTATCAGCCTCACTCTCTCTTCCTGAGTCATTGAAGTCCAGTTGCAAGATAAAAATCAAGACAACTGGTGATGGCTCAGGAGGTATTGGATGACCTTGGCATCTTCCATGTCTGACCAAATTCTAGACACTTTATATATAGCACCTGCTCCAGTCACTTTCGTGACCATTGGAACAAATTGTTCTCATCCACCCTTCTGCCGGAGGAAGTCTTCACACATCTGTGTGACACCACCTAACAACTCATCTAGGGTTTTGAAGCCTATCGGTTACCCTATGGTGTTCAGAGAAGACTAGTTCTTCTGGTGTGAGAGCTTGCTGAGCCAGGGCTGTTTTCTTCCTTTGGTTTCTACCTGATACTCTGTAGTTCCAAAATGTTATAGAACTCTCAGCAGCCACACCCCTGGTAAAAATCATCTTGACAAACAGGCTACACTAGGTTGAGGGTAACTGCATCCTGAGCCATCACCAAGCATCTTGACTTTTGTCTTGCCACCCTGGACTTTGATGACTCAGGAAGAGAAAGAGGTTAATGACTTTGTGCAACTCTAACTCACTTAAACCCAGTTTATGCATAAGTCAAAAGGCCTCAACAGTGATCTCATTTGGAGCCTCTTTGAGTACAAAGAACTACCTAGCAGCACCCCATATATGTTGTATTCTCTTATTAAATAAAAACCCCTTGATGTTTCAGAATATCTTCCCTGTGTTTATTTGTATCCTCAGTATTTAACACAGTGCCTGTTTCCATATGCTTATTTGATACTGTTGTACCTTTTTGTTTTATTTAGAATTTTTTGGTCCAGTATACATCTGGAATATTAGTCTATAGTGTCTTTTTCTGTTTTGACTGTCTTTAGTTTAGGTATTAAGATCATAGTTCCGGCCAAAGGAATTCCATAGGATCTCTATTCTTTATTTTACAAACAATGTATGGAATACTAGAACTGATTTTTCTTTGATATCTGATAGAAGTCAATTATAAATCCACCTTATCCTGAGTTTTATGAGTTTATTTGTGGGTTATTTAATTGATTTTTCTGAAATCTGGGCTATTTAAATTCTCTATTTCCTATTCTATTGTGGCATTTTATACTTTTGTAAATATTACACTTTGTCAGTGTTAAAAGCATATATTTGGGGGGAAACTCCAATTATTTCCTTTAATCACTGTTTTGAATTTTCTTTTTCCTGTTTTGTTATTAAAAATTTGGTTTTCTTCTTTTTTTTAATCAAAATAGCTGACTTGCCTATCCTATTTGTTTTTAAACAGCTCCTAGATGTATATATGAATTTAATGCTTTTGTGCTTTCAATTTTGTTAGTCTTTCTTTGATTTACAGAATTTCTATTTTAGTATTTAATTTGGAGTTTTTACATTTCTAATGTTCTAATTGAATGCTCAATCCATCAATCTATTTGTTCTCTATTTTTCAATGAAACTGTTTAAGAGATATAAATTTTCCCCTAAGGATTTCTTTAGCTTTATCTCCCAAATTTTTGTATGTCATCACATTGTTGACATTATCTTAAATGAAGTTATCTATTTGTTCTTTGACCCATGAATCCATTGAAGATTTGTATTTAGCTTCCAATTAATTTTAATCATTCCTTCAACAGTCTTTAATTCATATAATTGTATATATTTGTGGTCAATAAAAATATTTCATTATTTCTGCTTTTATGCATTTTGGAGGCTATTTTACTTGACTGATCAATTTTTATTAAGATGTCATGGACAGCTGAGAAATATGTATATTCCCTTTTATTTTGATTCAGTAAATGCCAGAGTCCTATAATATCTAATTTTTCTAAAATTCTATTCACTACTTTACTTTTTTTTCTTGTTTATTTTATCTAAAAGAGGCATGTTGAAGTCTTTCACTATTACACTTTTTTATCTATTTTCCCCTATAACTCACTTGGATTTTTAAAAAACATTTAGACACTATTCCATTTAGTGCATCTATGTTAAATTTTGATATTAATTCATTGTCTATGGTACCTTTACAGATA
The DNA here is from genome assembly GCF_027887165.1 of Monodelphis domestica. Classification (NCBI taxonomy): domain Eukaryota; kingdom Metazoa; phylum Chordata; class Mammalia; order Didelphimorphia; family Didelphidae; genus Monodelphis; species Monodelphis domestica. The sequence continues at coordinate 193,842,019 of NC_077233.1, forward strand.
ATATAGTTTCTCTATTTATCACTTTTAATCAAGTCTATTTTTTGTTTTGTGAATATTGAATTTAGCTCTCCCCTGATTGTAACAATGAAGGTAATTAGCTCTTCCTGGATTGTGAAGATTAAATTGTAATCCTCTGTCTATTTGTTGATTTAATCCCCAGAAATGTAAGCACAATACTTGAAGTTGAGTGGGAAGATCTGCCCATGTTAGATCTGATGACCAAGGGTGTAAATCTCCCACTTAATCATGAGTTGGGAGGTCTGTGACCCACCTGTGAGATAGTGGGTAACAAATTAGAATCTACTAATTGCCTTCTGGGTAATCCTAGAGCAGAGCAGCTGCTGTGGTTGGTAGATGTGAAATTTAGGGGAGGTGACACAAGAGAAAAAGATCTTTAAAAAGAAGAGTAGAGGCCAGAAGAAGAGATTCCATTTGAGATTCCAGTTGGATGGAAGAACTCTGACTCTGAGTAAATACTGGAGGACAGTCACTTGAGGAGAGACTGGAAGAGGAACTTGACCCTGGAGGAACTCAGGAGACCTCAGACTGCTTTTCTTTTAGATGGTCACCATTGGTGAGTGAAAGGCTGACTTAGTGACCCCGCCTTTCTGGAGACATGAAAGCTCTGGGAAAAGTCCATCCATGGTCTTGAGACTCTTTTCCCCTGGCTAGGGCTTAGAATTTCTAATTGGTATCAGTGGAAGCCAGAGCGCGCTCTCTCTCTCTTTCCTCTCTTTCCTCTCTTCCTTAATATTTTCCCTCTATTGTAAATAAACTACCATAAACTCCATTTACTTTAATAACTCATTTTGCGATTTAGAAATTAAATCCCTGGTGACTACCTATATAAATATTCAGAGTCCAACCACAATTAAATTTAACAGTTTCCTTATCTAAGGTCATGCTTGCTACTTCTCCTTTCTTTTAGTTCATTTGAAGCATAACAGATTTTTCCCTAACTACTTATTTTCACTGTGCATATCTTTATGGTTCAAGTGCATTTTCTGCAAACACTGTATGGTTTGATTCTAATTTCTAATCTATTCTGCTGTCCTCTTCCATTTTGCTAGTATGTTTATCATATTTACAATTATAATGAATGTACATTTCTTTCTAACATATTTTTATACTTTTTTCTCTCCCCTCCCTGTGCCATATTTGCAAAGAAGAAGGAGGTTGGCAAGCACTCAGCACCAGTACTCTATGACTGATGCAATCTGCTTCTGAATCATATCACAAAAATATAGGTCTTCCTCTTCAACTGCTATCCATACGCCTTTGGATTATCTTTTAATGATACTCTTTCATTTTGTTGTCTAGGCCTCACCTTCTCCTTATCTTAGTTTCCTCCTTTGCTTTTACTTTTGTTAGATTTAAAATAGTTTTGAGTGTTAAATAGTTGTAGATAAGAGAGTGGGAGCCATAAACTGTGATAATTAAAATGTTTGGGAGCAAGGGAAATATATAACAATTATGACCGCTGAAATGTTTTCTACTGTGTCTTGGTTTTATATAAATATAAGATGGTCGCCAGGGAATATATTCCCAATTTATGAATATGCCCAAGCCAACTGGGTTTTATAGAGAAATTTAATTTATAATACACTGATTAATCAATAGAAAGAGAGAAAGTAAGAAAGGAATAAGAATGAATAAATCAGTCAGTTGGTTTTATCACTCACCCAAGATCTCTCTAGGTAAGGCTTCTCATGCCAACCTCAGGCTCCACCTTCAAGAGAGCCTCCTTTCAAGAAATGTTTCCAGAGAATTCTCCTCCTTCAGAGCCAGCCTTCTCTCCTGATCCTCCAACCCAGCAACCTCCTCAGTCCTCCTTCAGAGCCACCTCGCTCAGAGCAAAACCTCTCTCTCCTCAGACCTAGCTATCTTTAAGGAAACCATCTAAGTTCCCTCCCCTCAGTTCTCACATCTACCAATCACTGTCGATGTCTCCCCTGTGCCAATGGTGGTTCTAGTTTAACCCAGGACTGCCCAGAGGTCTGAGGTTTTGCACATGTCTGTTGAAGGTCATATTCTCAAATAATTAAATCTTGATCCTTTGCTGCAGCCCTTCCTAAATCCTGTTACTCTAAGTAGGGTGGAGATTGTATTTTCCAAGACCTGGTTCTGTCATTCCAAGTATCTCTATTGTATCAATTCTAAAATTAATCATGACTCAAAGAACTTCCTGTTCTATGCTTAAGCATAGGTCAAAGCCCTTTCCATTGTTTAGCAAAAGGTTTCTGTCCTAAAGTAGTCTTAAGTAGGGAGGAGAAAGACCCTCCCATGCCAAGGGTTTTCACATTCCAATAGAGTTCTTACTATCAGTAGGAAATTTTTTCCAAGTATGAAATTTCCCAATGGTGAAATTTCCAACATTCATAAGTCTAAGAAATTTTAAGGTTTACACTTTGTCCTGCCAATTTTTGAGAGACTGAATCATTTACTATCCCTTTACTGTTTACTTTTATACAAATTGGGAGAACACATCCAGCTCCCCATTTCTTGTTATCCTCCTTTATACATGAGCAATTTTCTATTATGTTTTCCCCATTGCCCAACAAAATGTATTGATTCACTTCTTGTAGAAGATGGAATTTAGTTCATATAATATTGAGTCATTTCTCCTTTTCCCTTCCCCTGATCCTTTAATATTCCCTTGTTTTTATTGAATTATATTCATTTTTCACTTTGATGATTCTTCTTTCCTCCATCTCTAAATTGTCTCAAACAAAACCCTAGAAAAGTCCGTAATTTGTGTCATTGCATAATCTCTTCTTGACTTTTTTGCTCATTTAGTTCTCTAGTATTTGTTTTATTTGGGGTGTTCAAAAATCAAATGCTCTGTTCATCTCTCTTCTACTTTTTTTTTTCAGGCATGCCTTAAATGACTTTTTTTTTTGAAGGTCCAAATGTTTTCCTTGATGATTTAATTCAGCTTTGCATGGTACATTATTTGGAGATGAACCTTGAGCTCCATTGTTTTGTTTTGTTTTTAATTCTGTTTCATGTTCTTTTTGGATTTTTCATGACTATGAAATACTACTAGACTGTTTGAATTGGCTTTATAGGGACATTGAACTAGAACTAGAATCTCAAAGATCATCTAATTCAATCCTTCTTATTTTACAGATAAGTAAACTAAGTCCAAAGGTCACACAGAGAGAATGTAACAGAAACAGGATTTGAACTTAGGTCTTCTCACCACAAAGCCAGTGATTCTCTTTTTTTTCCTTCATAGTAAATAGGTTTTCACTGGTGGTGGTGGTGGTGGTGGTTGGCACTGAAATTATTTTTAAAAGGCTTTGCATAAACAAAATAAATGCAGCTAGATAAGAAATTTGTTGTTTTACTGTTGTTTTCAGTCACATCCAGTTTTTCACGACCTTATATGGGATTTTCTTGACAAAGATAATAGAGTGGTTTGCTATCTCCTTTGTCAACTCGTTTTACAGATGAGAAAAACTCAGGCAAACTGAATTAAGTGACTTGCCCAAAATCACATAACTACTAAGTGTCTGAGGTCAGAGTTGAACTCAGGAAAATAAATTTTCAACAAATATATCTAGTGTAGGTCTAATATCCAAGACTGAGAGAAAATTATCACAGAGATGTAAGACTCAGAGCTTATTTCCCAATACATAAATGGTCAAATGATATGAATATAAAATTCTCAAAATAAAATAAAGATTAATAATAAATATTTATTTCAATCAATATTTCAAATTTCAAAATACTTCAAATTTCAAATCAATAAAAAAGATTGAACCAGATCACTAATAATAAGAATAGAAAATTAAAACAACTCTGAGGTTTCAACTCATTGTCAGTATATCAAAGATGACAGAAGAAAGAAATAATCAATATTGGAGGGCTGTAGGAATAGAATCATACATTTTGTTGGTTGAGCTATAAATTGGTAGAAAATTCTGGAAAACAATTTGAAATTATGAGGGTGGCAGGAGTGATAAAACTGTTCATGTTCTTTAATGTGGATTTCATTACTTGGTATATACCCTAAGGATGTCAAATATAACAAGAAAGATATTAAATATATGTATTTAATTCATAGTAGTGCTTTCTATAGCAAAAAAGAGCTGAAAACAAAGTAGGCGCTCATTAGCTATAGAACAATTAAAATTGTGGTATGTGAGTGGAATGGAATATTACTAAGCTATTTAAAAGTTGCAAACATGATGAATTCAGAGAAATGTGAGAAGACATAAAATGACACAAAGTGAAGCAAACAGAACTAAACAAACTGTACACAATGATTACAGTAAAGTAAATATAAATAAGGATAAAATAAAACTGAATTATTCATCATTAAAATAACCAATGTTATCCTATAGAAAAGATGAAGATATGTACCTTTTTCAGGAGGATGGGTAACAGATAATGGATAGAAAACATTGCATTCGTTATATGAAGCAATTAGCTTTAATTAATTTGGGGAGCATTTTTTAGATGAAGGAAAGTTCACTGGTGCTAGGAAGGAACAAAAGGCAGAGAAGTAGAATTAAAACAAAAGACATGTAGAAAACTTTTTTTAAATAAAAAGAAAGCATAACAGATAAGAAAGAGCTAATATTCCACCTCCATCCCCAGTAAACAGGTTTCTTTGATATCAAGTATGAAGAAACAATTGATATTAGCTTCTAGTTGTCAAAATTAATTCATTTAAATAGGAAACTATGAAACAGCCCCTTCTGCTGGTAGGAAGAAGGACAAAGTTTGGAGTGGAAGCTCCCTAGCACTGGATTTGTGGTATCCTAGTACTGTCTCGCCTTTATTCAGCACCTCCCCATCAAAAATTGCTTTCCTTAGGAAGGATTTGTGGTGTTTACCACAAGTTTTCAAACTCCTAATAGTTCTGGCCCTTAGCAGACCACTCCACAAATAATCAGTTCCTTTTCTCAAAGCCTAAATAGCCAGACTATACACAGTCAATCCAATAATTCATCATGTATTCATTGATCCCCACTGTTTACAGGGCATTTTTCTAAGTGGGGAGTAAGTGGGGGGGGGATGGGGAGAAAAAGACAGTGAATGAAGAAAACAGTTCTTGTTTTCAGGAAGCTTTCCATCTAGCAGGACAGAGTTTCAATAGATCTTCATTTCCAAGTTTGATACATAAAAGCAAAGGATCATATAGAGAGAGCTCTGTAGGAATTTAGGAGCCATCTAGTTTAATGCCTACAAATTCAATTAAATTCAATAATCCTAGAGTTTAGAACCTCAATATTTCACATGATCCTTTTGATACTTCAGTTAACTAATCCCTACTCTCCTGGTATGAAATATAAGGGAGGCAGCCCTTCAAATATATTCTCTTTCAAACTCCATTCCTACAAAGTCAATTTCAAGTGTTTCTAATACAGCTATAATAACATTCATCATTTGTTTAACATCAAGCAAGGCGGTAAAGAGAAAAGTTCACTAGGAGGAATCAGAACACCTGGTTAATTATTAATGAAAATAACAATTACATTATATTTTTTTAGGTTTACAAAGGACTTTACAAATATCTCACTTTATTCTCACAACCACCTTATGGTGTAGGCACTATTATTATCTCCATTTTTCAAATGAGGAAACTGAGGCAGAGAAGGGTTAGGTGACTTACCAGGGTCATATAACTAATAAATATCTGAAGCCAGAGGTAGCCAGGAGGCACAATGTATAGAGTATCAGGGCTGGTCTCAAGAAGACCTGGGTTCAAATCTGGTCTCAGATACTTCCTAGCTATGTATTCCTGGTCAAGTCAATTAACCCCAGTTGCCCAGCCTTTGCCACTCTTTTGTCTTAAAAATGGTACGCAGTCAGAGAGTTAAGGGTTTAAACAAATAAATATCTGAAACCAAATTTCTTGGTTTCAAGAGATCTTCCTGCCTCCAAGTCTAGCACTCGGTCCACTGGGTCACCTAGCCATGTGGCCTTGGATGATCTATTTACTGTCTCCAGGCATTAGTTTCCCCATTAGGTAAAAGGTGGAATTTAACTAGATCTCCCCTTTATAGCTTGAGAAATGCCATAATTTTATGACTCTGGCATGTAACAAAGATCCCCCAGAAATTTCAGGGGACACCCTGTACCTAATTCATTCCAGGACATTAACAAGGATTGTTCAGGCTGGGCAGGCATGAGTGAGTTGGGATATGTATCACTGGAGGAAGTACCCACATCTCCAAGATTACACATCTGTTTTAATGGTTGAATAATTGAGACAGATGCTTCCGCTTAGTTATTGCTGGAGGTCTGAGAACTAATCTGAGGGCTGACAGAGACAAGTTGCAAAAGAAAGCCAAGTTGAGAATTTTACTTCTAGACCAAATAAGTGATGCAAACTTCAAAGCAATAATTCCTACCTGGCTCTCAGAATACCTCCCCTCCCAACCAACTACCCCTTAGTCCTAAAAACAAGATATTCTCGCCAGCCACCACTCCCATAAAGACTCATTGGCCTCAAAAGTGAAAAGTTGCCTTGTCTCCTAGGCAACACCTACAATACAACAATTTCTGGATTCCAGGAGTATCCTCCCCAGAATAGATTGGGAGAAGCCAGTCTGAAAATCTAATCCTATGCCTGGTAGAATGAAGGGTTAATAAATTCGGCTGTGAAGTATATGAGCTAATAAATGCCTAGGCAGAGAATTAGGGCCACCAAGCAAGGTCACAGAGAGAAGTGTAGTTGGCTTGCTCTATTTTAGAGGATGCAGTGGGAGAAAAAAAGGCAAAAGACCATTGCTTTTGCCAAAATAACCCACTCATCTTTTCCACGCCCATCCTCCAGAGTGTGCTAGACAAGTGCAAACGAGAACACTGAACTGTGAACTAACATCTGTCTCCATCCACTCCCTGCAGTCATGAGTCCTGAGGCTTCTTCCAAATGTATATTGTTAACTTGAGGGGAAAACATGTTAGACAGGATTGCCAAGAAGGGAGAACTGCCATATGTGGAAATAAGTGGCCCTTTCTGGGCTGGGTCAGGATTTGTCAAAGTTATTTCCCATTTCCACAACCACTCAGGAAAGGTACAGTCCCCTTACTCTCCATGTACTTTCTCTAATAGCCATCCATTTCCTTTTAGTTTTAAGCAACTAAATACCAAAGCTAATGATGGCAATGTATCTACTGACAAGACACTATATCTAGAAATCAGACCCACGCCGAACCAAAGAATCTGGGTTGATTACCAACTGTTCTCAAAAAATGGAAACAAAAATATCACAGATAGGGATCCAGTCTTTCACAATCCTAAATCAGGTTCATTCTCGAAAATCACTGGACAACTTGAAAGTTAAATAATTGACTTTCTAAGGAGAAAAAATAACTTTTCTAATTCAACATCTAATTTGGATGCAAATAAAACTTATTTGCAAAATAATTTGGGATCATCAGTATTTTGATAAAAGCAGGAGGATTTGCACTGGAATATGAACCAGGAAGCTTATGTTCTAGTTCAGGTGATCACTAATTGGCTGAGTGACCCTAGCCAAGTCACTTCCTCTCTATGGAACTCAGTTTTCTGATCTATAAAATGAAGCAGTTTGACTAAAAGATCCCATGGACCCTTCTAGCTCTGATTTTCCTTTTTTGAGTTTCATCTTATTTTTATTTAAATGTTTCAATAAGCAAAAATCAATTCTTTCTTTTGTACTTCCTCCACCCTTGAAAAACAGCTCTGATCCCACAGAATCAGGTGCTCTGGGAGGCACATTAAGTTTTTTAAGTAACTACAGCATTAGTATGCATATTCATGCCAATGTATCTCCTTTTTCCTTTACAGTAATTTTAATATACTTCCAAACCAGAATCATCCTCAAAAGTCATTGGTTGTACAGAGCTTCAATTGTTTATACAAATCATACTGGTGGACATTACTGAAGAAGCAGAATTTTGGAACATTAAAAGGGTATAGGAGAGATACTGAGGATCTGGGATCCACTGGGACCACTGATCAACAAAGTGCTTTACATACATAATATATTTTTATTTAAATCTTTAACTTCTGTCAGTATCAATTCTTTTTTTAATTAATTGATTTAGTCAATTTAAAACATTATTCCTTGGTTACAAGAATCATATTATTTCCCTCCCTCCCCTACCCCCAATCTTCCTGTAGATGACTTGCAATTTCGCTGGGTATTACATGTGTCCTTGATCAAAACCTATTTCCATGTTGTTGGTATTTGCACTAGGATGATCATTTAGGAGTCTACATCCCCAATCATATCCCCTCAACCCATGTAATCAAAGAGTTGTTTTTCTTCTGTGTTTCCACTCCCACAGTTTTTCCTCTGAATGTGGATAGTGTTCTTTCTCATAGATCTTTCCAAGTTGTTCAGGATCACTGCATTGCCACTAATGGAGAAGTCCATTACATTCGATTGTACCACAGTGTATCAGTCAGTCTCTGTGTACAATGTTCTCCTGGTTTTGCTCCTCTCACTCTCCATCAATTCCTGGAGGTCATTCCAGTTCCCATGGAATTCCTCCACTTTATTATTCCTTTGAGCACAATAGTATTCCATCACCAACATATACCACAATTTGTTCAGCCATTCCCCAATTGAAGGGCATCCCCTCATTTTCCAATTTTTGGCCACCACAAAGAGTGCAGCTATGAATATTCTTGTACAAGTCTTTTTCCTTATTATCTCTTTGGGGTACAAGCCCAGTAGTGCTATGGCTGGATCAAAGGGAAGACAGTCTTTTATCGCCCTTTGAGCATAGTTCCAAATTGCCCTCCAGAATGGTTGGATTAATTCACAACTCCACCAGCAATGAATTAGTGTCCCTACTTTGCCACATCCCCTCCAGCATTCATTACTTTCCATAGCTGTTATGTTAGCCATTCTGCTAGGTGTGAGGTGATACCTCAGAGTTGTTTTGATTTGCATCTCTCTGATTATAAGAGATTTAGAACACTTTTTCATGTGCTTATTAATAGTTTTTATTTCTTTGACTGAAAATTGCCTATTCATGTCCCTTGCCCATTTATCAATTGGAGAATGACTTGATTTTTTTGTACAATTGGTTTACCTCTTTATAAATTTGAGTAATTGGACCTTTGTCAGAGGTTTTTGTTAGTAAGATTGTTTCCCAATTGGTTGCTTCCCTTCTAATTTTGGTTACATTGGTTTTGTTTGTACAAAAACTTTAATTTGATGTAATCAAAATTATTGCTTTTACATTTTGTGGTTTTTTTTCTAGCTCTTGCTTGGTTTTAAAGTCTTTCCTTTCCCAAAGATCTGACATGTATACTATTCTGTGTTCACTTAATTTGCTTATAAGTTTCCTTCTTTATATTCAAGTTATTCACCCATTCTGAATTTATTTTGGTGTAGGCTGTGAAATGTTGATCCAAACCTAATCTCTCCCATACTGTCTTCCAATTTTCCCAGCAGTTTTTATGAAAGAGTGGATTTTGGTCCCAGAATCTGGGATCTTTGGGCTTATCAGAGGCAGTCTTGCTGCGGTCACAAGTCTATTCCACTGATCCTCCTTTCATCTCTTAGCCAGTACCAAATTGTTTTGATGAACACTGCTTTATAGTATAGTTTGAGATCTAAGACTCCTAGGCCCCCTTCCTTTGCATTTTTTTTTATTATTGCCCTGGATATCCTTGGTCTTTTGTTCTTCTAAATGAACTTTGTTATGTTTTTTTCTAATTCAGTAAAAAAGTTTGTTGGTAGTTCAATGGGTATGGCACTAAATAGGTAAATTAATTTGGGTAGGACTGTCATTTTTATTATGTTAGCTCGTCCCACCCATGAGCAATCAATGTTTTTCCAATTGTTTAGATCTAGTTTTAATTGTATGGAGAGTGTTTTGTAGTTGTGTTCATATAGTTCCTGTGTTTGTCTCAGCAGATAGATTCCTAAGTATTTTATATTGTCTTGGGTGATATTAAATGGAATTTCTCTTTCTAAATTGCTGCTGAGATGGGTTAGAGATAAATAGAAATGCTGATTTTCTTATACATGTTTATTTTGTATCCTGCAACTTTGCTAAAGTTATTGATTATTTCTACTAGCTTTTTAGTTGATTCTCTAGGCTTCTTTAAGTAGACCATCATTTCATCTGCAAAGAGTGATAGCTTAGTCTCCTCATTGCCTATTTTAATAACTTTAATTTCTTTTTCTTCTCTAATTTGTTAGTATCAGTTCTAAGATGGAAAAGCAGCAGGGGCTAACAATGAGAGTTATGTGGTTCACCCAAGATCTCACAGCTAGGAATTATCTGAGGTTAGATTTGAACCAGCTCCTCACAACTACAGGCTTTATATTCCATCTACTTTGCTATCTAGCTGTCCCCCATAATATCTCTTTTAATACTGAAAATAAACTTCTGATTATGAAATAAAGTCAATGAAAAAATAAGCCTATGAAATAGATGCTATTATTATCACCATTTTGTAGAAGAGGAAATCAAGGCTAAGAAATATGAAATAATATGCCCCAATTCACATAGTCAGTAAGTACCTAAATCAGAATTTGAACACAGGTCTTCCTGACTCCAAGCTAGGACTGCATTTATCACAAAACCTAACTACCCAAAATTGCTAGATAGCCTCACTGAAAAGACTAGGGAAAAAGTCATCCTCCTGAGACCTTCACAGAAAACCAAATATTTTCTTGTACCTTTCCCTCATGCAAAAATGGGCCTCATTTTTCAACCTGAAGGGTGAGCAGCAGCAGCTACCACCAGAAGGAACTCTGGATGAGCCATTCATGCTGAATAATCGCCTTTGCCAAACATAATCTTTTCATCCCTCTAGAAACCAGGAATGAAAAACATTCCATCATCTAGTCAGGCCTCCCATTCAAATGTCAGCTGTTTAGGGACCCTGAATGTTTCAGGATGCCTGGGGTTAGAGGTGGGTGGCCATATCAGTGACTGTTCACAAAAGCCATCCTGAGGCAGCCCCAGACAGAGAAGAAGCTATCAAGACCAGGCATAAGTAATACCATAGCTGCCACCGGGAACTGGCACCTCCATATTCCCCTTTCCATATCCCTTATCCAATTCTTCTGGATTCCTTGAACAGTTTCATTATTTGTTCAGTCATTTCCATAAAGTAAACAGCCATTCAAAGTTTTTGGCCAATCCCTCGCAGCTTTCAAGACATAAGTAATATTTAAGTAATATCAAGGCCAACTAGTTCTTAAGGGGGGGGGGGGAGTTGAGATAAAAGGAAAGAAAAACACTGCTTAATAAACAGCTTTAACAAGCCATGGCAGAATGAATTTACTACCAAGAAAAAAGAATGAAAATGATACATTTTTGCACTGAAAATAATCTACCCTGAAAACAAAAGGCCTTCTTACCCAATGGTTTTCAAACTTTTTGATTCTCAGTTCAATAAAATTCAATTCAACAAGCATTTATTAAGTATATACCACATGCCAGGTAATGTGCTAGGTATTGGGTGTACAAAAAATAAAGAAATAAAACAATTCCTGTCTTCAAGGAGTTTCTTTCCCTCTGTTTCTATCTCCCTGTGTGTATATCTATTTCTCTCTGACTCTGTCTCTGTCTCTGTCTCTGTCTGTCTCTCTGTCTGTCTCTGTCTGTCCCTCTCTCTCTCACACACACACAGACACACACACATATACCCTCCTTTGGGTAGAAAGAGGAAAAATAGAGAATTGGATTGCAAACTACATAACTAAAAATTATAAGTATTGATTTTGTTTCATTACTATTTTCTTTAATGGATTAATTATGTATGAAATTTTACCACTTCTTCAAAGATCTATGATATAAAATTATGTATATATATAGCTATGTATAGGTATATAAATATATATGTAGTAATGAAATAAAATTAACATTCCTGATATTCAGGAATGTAGTTGCACATCCATTTATCTAAATTCCACCTCTCCACCAAGAGAAGACAACAATTTTTGGTTTAGTCCTTGCTTGCATGTGTGAATGGATGCCATTCCAGAATGAAAATGAAAGAATCGTTTTGAGACAAAGACACTGACTTCAGGAATAATAGCATCATGCTACTAGAAAACATGGGGAAATTCAGTAATATCACCAAAATCTAACAGCTAATTATTCCATTTGGGAAATTCCTCCATGGAGTACCAGGTAATTCCCAAAGAATCCTTGGAATCCTCAAATACAATGTAAAAAAATGCTTTCCTAACCATCCCCCAAAACTTATTCACCACTATATATATACATATATGTATATATATATATATATAGTCTCTACCAAGTCACATCCTCAAGATCAACAGGGACCCCAGAGGTCATCTATTTCAACCTGTGCTTTATAGAAATCCTTCATACCATTCAAAACAAGTGCATAATACTAGCAATTCTAAACTTTTGCAAATCTCGTCATTTCTTCTTTCACATTTATTGTATTTTCCCTCTTCTCTCCAATCATACAGCCATTGCCCTAGTCAGGCCCTTGTCACCTCTTGCCTAGATTACTGAAATAATCAACTTCTAATTGGTCTCCAAGGGTTAAGCTTCTCCTATTCCAATCCATCCTCCACTCAGTTGCCCAAGTGATATTTCTAAAGCATGAATGTGTCAACCCCCCCCCCAGCAAGAAATTCCAATGGATCCCTGTAATCACCAAGATAAAATATTCTGTGCTAAAGCCTTATTTGGCATTTAAAACTCTTTATAACCTAGCCCATTCCTACCCTTCCAGTCTTCTTACATTCTACTCTCCTCTATGCATTCTGATGCAGACATTGGCCTTTTGTTCCTCACAACCAACATTCCATCTCTAGTTTCCATACCTTTTTCCAGGTTTCCCCCAACACTTAGAATGCTCTCCTTCAACTTCACCTCTTAGTTTCTCAAATATTCTTTGGATCTCAGCTCAATTTTCACCACTGGAGGGGACTTTTTCCAGATACCCTCCCACCTCCTATCCCCAAATGCTAGTGCAACTTCCCCCCAATATTATTTTCCATATATTATGTGGATAAATATATGCATATAAATACAAACATGCTATATATGTATGCATATAGAATTAATATTGTTATATTAATTGATTATATTGATTAATAAAATTTAAACCTATGATTATTAATAATATACTACCAGCATGTATACTGCTAGTGCCTTCCTCTAATATTATTGAATATATATATATATATACCTTGAATTAACTGCCTTATTTATATGTTGGTTCTCCCAATAGAATATGAGATCTTTGAGGGTAGGACCTATTTTTACCTTTATTTTTATCCATTTAACATACTTACTGGCCCACAATTAATTATTTCTGTACGTAATTATATACATACTGACTGCCTCCCCAGTTAGAATGGGAAGCCCCTTGAGAGTAGAGGTTGTTTCATTCCCTGTATTTCTGTCCCTAGCATCTAGCACAATGCCTGGCACAAAGGAGCTTGTTCATTGATAAATTCTATAAGTATCAAAAAAAAAAAGGGATGACTACAATTTTTTAGATGAGTCACTATAGAAATCTATAGACTATCTCACTGCTATTTCTTTCATTGGAAAGCATCTATTATGTTCCATCCTTGCATAAAAATTGGTGGCAAGTTGAGACACTCAACCCCCCAAAAAACTCCGTCTGAGACAGAGCTATGAATGAAGCCCACAGTGAAATACACATCATCATGCCAGGTGATGGCTTAGAATATTCTAACATGGATTTACATTGTCATCCCATGGCAATTCACAGTCATTCATGAAAGATTAGTCTGGCATTGTCAAAATTCTTGTACAACAAAAGTACTTTAGAACTTAAAAGTACACTGTCTTGCTTTGTATCAACATCCCTGTACAGTAACATTGAACAAATAGAGGACAAATCATATGAAGAGTATAATTTTTTGACATGCAAGTTTAAATTTAACAAAGACAGCCTTTTAAAATGTCACTGCATTTGGATAAGAAAACATGTCTTTTATCACGTCAGTTGTGTGAGCATTTTTTATATAGCACACAAAACCTCCAGGTAAAGTTTCTAAGGGAAAAAAAAGATATTATTAACTCATGAAGGGGAGAAATGTCACCTTTCACCAGCTTAATCCATATGTACTTAAAGGCTATTTGATACTCTTATTCATGTTTTTCCCATCCCCCTCTTCATAAACTATAGGCAAAGATATAATTTGGCTTCTAAAGAACTCAGTTATATTTAGCAGTTGATGGTCCCATTCCCGTCCAATAAATTGTTCGGAAATAATTCCTCAAGATAGAAATCTGGCCTAAGAAAAAGTAGGGCACATGTTTGGCACCTTAATCATAAGGATTTGTGCCTTAAAAACTGTTGTTGTGTTGTTGATCTGTCCTTTTCAAATAGGACCAATGACATCAAGGGGTGAGGTCCTGACTAGAGCGTAAATTGGATTTAAGGCAGGTGGGATTGTGCAAAGTCTTCAGTCTCACTGCCTCACTTTCCCTTCCAGAATCGGTGAAGTCCAGAGGGGAGACAAAAATCAGGACAACTGACAAGGGACTGGGATATAGTGGAAAGACCCCACAGCATCTGCTTCAGCTGCCTTCATGGCTATTGAAACAAATTGTCCTCATCTGCCCATTCCGCTGGGGGAAGTCTTCACATGCTTGGGGTGGACATCCCCATAATTCACAATGGGTTTGAGGTCTGTCTGTTTTCCTGTTAAACCTGAACTAGAGTTTAGCCTGTCTGGCTTTACTAGGGTATGGCCACTATACCATACTACAGTTTCTTGGAGCCACAGGTAAGAGCTGGGTGAAAGGGGGATACCAAAGAAGGATGAGCATCTTTGAAAAGGGCTGAGCAAGCCCTCACACAAGAGGTGCTAGTCCTCCCTGAACACCTCATCCACCCTATCTTAAAAGAAACTTCCAAGAGACAACACAAAAGGTATTTCATTTCTCCAAATGATGAGATTAGTCTTCCCATACTTCTCACTGTCCTGCTTTGATAGCAGCCAGATGATTATGAACAGCACTTCAGCAGAAGCACTATGTTAGGGGGCAGCTAGGTGAGCTCAGAGGGTAGAGAATTAGGACCAGAGCCAGGAAGTCCTGGGTTCAATTATGACTTCAGATGCTTCCTAGCTGTGTGACCCTGGACAAGTCATTTAATCTTCACTTTCTAAACCTTATTGCTCTTCTGCCTTGGAACCAATATGCAGTATTGATTCTAAGACAGAAAGTAAGGAAGAAGAAGGGAGGAGAACAAGAGCAAGAGCAAGAACTATGTTACTATACCATGGCAAGAGAATACAGACAGCCTCCAAGGAAGCCTAGACCTGTCCATGAGCCTTATGCTGCTACCAAGAGGCTCCCTAGGGCAACATGGTACTGGGAGTAAATCACATTGTGTTTCTCCCTCAATGTACCCATCAAAGGCAATGTCACAACAGGGCACCATGCCTGAAGGCTACATAGAAAAAGCAAATCCTATGGGTCCTCATCCTTTTATTAGGGGGCAATTGGGGGGGGGGGGATTGAAAGAGTATGACTAAATTAGCATAATGGATCTTTTAACCATGATGTTAGAAGTATGTGACAAATAGTAATGCCCTTCAAAGACACCCCTTTGGAAGCCTAACCTCTCACTCTAATGATGCTCTCATTGCTCAAAACGATTCATCTTTGGCGAATGTCTTTGGAACCACTTACGTTGCCACTACCTTAGTTAAGACTGTCATCACTGCTCTCTTGGATTATTGCAATTTCCTTCTAATTGATTTTCCATGCTCTGGCATCTCCTTACTCCAGTCCACCCAACATGCTACTCTAATGATAAATTAATATTCCTCCAAACCAGATTTGACCTATTAATCCCCTGCTCTAGGATCTTCAGTGACTCCCTACCCCCAACTCTATGATAAAATAAATACAAACAAACCAGTGGTATGCTGGTAAATGTTTAACATATATAGCCCTTTGGCCTGGTGGGGGAGAGGGGGAGGTATGTACATGACACACAAATTTAATCTGCCTTCTTAACATTTTCCCCACCACTTTCCCAAGTCTAGACAATCAACAAAACAAGAATTCAAACCCTGATTTGTAGTATTTGCCAGTTACTGAGATGTAAATCTACACACTAAAATTTAACAATCAACTCTTGTGAACTAGTTTGAGCAAGTTTCACTATACACCTACAAACAACCCTGGTTGACATTTAAAACCCTTCCCAATTTGCCTTAAACCCGTCTTTCCAGAATAATGTCATATTACTCCTCTCACTCTAGGGTCCAATCAAATTTGCCTACTTGTTGTTTCTTCCTTATACACAAATGTCAATTCTCACAAGAGTACAGTGTGCATTTTATCCTTCCTATCTAGAATGCTCTCTTTCCCTCCTCACCCTCACCTCTTAGAACTCTCTTGAAGGCTCAGTCTAGAAGCAATCTCCTATGCCGGTCCTTTCATAATTCCCCTCAGTCATTAGTGTTTCCCCTCCAAAATTATACTTATATAGGTAGAAAGATAGACAGACAGATAGATAGATTTATCTGCATGTATATTGTTTCTCCCCAGGGAGAACAAAAATTCTTTGAGGGTAAAAAGGGTTTCATTTGTTTCATTGTATAAGCATTTTGTAAATGCTTGTTGAATAGAACTGAATTTAATCAGTTTTCCATCTATATATAAGAAGGTTTCATTACTGTATTTTTTTTCATTTCACTTTAATATTTTCCCCCCAACAAACAGTAAGCCTCTAGTTTGATCATGCATCACATTCACCAGACTTGGCTCCAAGTGACATTCAAAAATATCATATCTATCTTAAAAGGATAAATGATCATTCCTACTGGCCATATTCAAAATGAATGTGACATGGATTCAATAGACAATTCCCAAATTCCAATATTTGCAAAATTCTTCCTGCTGTGTTCCTGAGTCACTAGCCCTTAACCAACCTTGAGGGAAGACTAGAACCTGAAATATATAAGAATTCTCCACCAGCTCATCATGGCCCACGGGTGAATGGAATTATAGGTAGTGCAGTATAATTCTGGAAATTTTTAGGTAGAAGCCCCTTAGAAATTTACCAATAGGTTGAAGCAATATAAGACACAATAAAAAGCTGCTTCGGTATTGCTCTGTGTAAGTGTGTAGTTTTGAGTCCTTTAACTGCTAAAATTCCACTAGGAGTAGAGATTTATTTAGAAATTAAACATAGAACCAAAGGAAAACAATAACCCAAAATGAGAGATTAATCATCACTAAAGGTTAAGAAAAGATTTATTTCTTAAAGACAAACCCAGACTGGTTGAAATAACCAATTTTTGGTCCTAGAGAATAGATGCGTATCTATCTTCTTATTTGAGTCCTGAGAAAGCATAGGTGTAAACGGTTGCATATATTCTCAGACAAGGTTGCTTCATTGTTGATCTTCTGAACTATAGATTTGAAAAACCAAACACAATTACAGGGTACAGGCTACTATATTTCTTGTAGCCTTTACAAGAGGGAGAAGAGGAGACATTAACTTGTAATTGTTCAGAGAATAATCCCCTCTACCTATCTTCTATTGTTTCATTTTCCTAACAGATAAGCAGAGTGGACTTCCTAGAGGTAACTGAAGTTCTCCAGATAGGAAATCCAGAAGTATAACTTGAAAGAAGCATTTAAATCTAGTGAAGGTTTTAGATTTGAAAACTGTAAAAGGTTAAAAGCATAGCATGTTCATCCTGTGGATAATAGGATAAATAAGTAGCCAAAAGGATAACCCAAAAGCTCCTGGGATGCAGTGGTCAAAGAGATAGACAAAGACAAAGAGAGAGAGGGAGGGAGAGGGAGGGAGAGGGAGAGGGAAAGAGAGAGGGAGAGGGAGAAGGAGAGGGAGAGGGAGGGAAGCGCCACTTAAAACGTGGTACTTACAAATAATAGCCAAAATTTTGGTTAAAATAAGGAGTGATCCAGAGCAAAACAGTATACCTTTAAAACAACTATTCCAGCAAAGATTTAAAAAGAGCTCCAGACTGAGTTATGAACAAGAAATCCGAAGAGAAAATACTGTTTTGCTCTGGAGGGGAAGCAGACTACAGGAATTTAGATGACGAATTAAGCACATGCCTCTCCTTCACCATCCTCTCCTTTTTAAAAGGGGGAGGGGGGGGCGGCAAAGAAAAAGAAAAGTATAATAGGAAAGTATGGAAGCACATAATTAACAACCATAGCTATAAACATAAGTGAGACAAACTTACCCATAAAGCAAAAGAGGGTTACAGAATGGATTAGAGAGCAGAATGCAACAATGTTGTCTATATGAAACACCCTTGAAACATCAAGATTTTTTGTCATGTCCAACTTTTTATGACCTCCAATTTGAGGTTTTCTTGGCATAGGCACTGGAGTGATTTCCATTTCCTTCTCCAGTTCACTTGAAGATGAGGAAACTGAGGCAAACAGGGTTAAGTGACTTGCCCAGGGTCATACAGCTTGTAAGTGTCTGAGGTTAGAATTGAACCCAGGAAGATGAAGATTCCTGATTCCACGCCCAGCACTCTATTCAATGTATCATTTAATTGCCCAACAGTAAAAAGAGATAAACTTAAAAGAGATTAACAAGGAAATTACATTCAATTTAAAGATACCTTATAACTATGTTAGCAAACCTATGGCTCATGTGCTGGAAGGGGCTGCTCCCCTCCCTCTCTCCACATGTGCCTGAGGGCATTCCTCACATGACCTGCCCCTCTGCCCAGCAGCCCAATGGAAGCACTTCCTCCCTCCCTTGTCTGGGGTAAGGGTATGGTTCACATGTAACATGAGGGTGCCGTTTGGGCACTGAGTCTCTAAAAGGTTCACCAGCACTGCCCTAACTATTATCAAGAGTAAAATATGTACATGATGATACCAACTGTCTCAATATGAGCATCTGAAAGAGATAAAGAAAGACCTTTAAGCAAAAGGGAGAGTTTTGCTGAGTCTTGAAGGAAAGCAAGGAAGTAAGGCAGCAGAGAGGGGTACACTGGGACCACCAGTGCAAAGGCACAGAGACGGAGTATGGTGTTGTGTTCAAGGATTGCAAGTAGGTCAAGGTGCCTAGATTGTCAGTTAATACAAAGATGTGAAAAGATTGTGAATACAGAAAAGAGTCAGGTCATATGTGTGATGCTAAACATATTTGATCCTTGAGATAATAAGAAGCCACTGGAGTTTCCTGAGAAAGTAGTGGGTTGATTAGTTAAACATTATTTTTAACAAAATCACTTTGGCAACTTGAAGATGGATGAGATTGGGGAGAAACTTGAGACAGGGAGACTACTGCAAACGTCACAAAAGTGATAGTCATCTAAGTAAAGAATAAAGGACATAAAGGAGAAACATGGCGAAGGTAAGAACAAAATTTGTTGTGGATTTTTTCAAAGAGGAGCATAGATGTCAGAAGTTTAGGTCTTACGTGTAAATTGGATTTAAGTGAGGCAGAGTTGCACTGTCATTGTCCTCATTCTCTTTTCTCGAGACATTGAAACCCAGTGGCAAGACAAAAGTCTATAGATGACTGGTGTTGACTCAGGATGCAGTGGTGATCTTGACTTCTTCAGTGTCTAACCAAGCTCTCAGTACTCACAGCATCTGCTTCAGCTACCTTCAATGGCTCTTAATTCTACTTCAAGTTTATTAAAGCTTATAAAACTTAAAATGATATCAAGACTTTTTGGAGTACCCTGTATACACCAAATGACACAGCATCTAAATATTTAGAAGGAAAAGTTAATAAATTTGTAGAAAATACTATACAGTAAAACTATAATAGTTGGAGTCCTCATATTCACTTCAAAACTATACAAAGCTAACCAAAAGAAATACAAGAATGAAGTTAACGTCTGAATTGAATTTTAGAAAATTTAAGTGTGATAGATTCCAGTGATTACTGAATAGGAATAGAAAGAAAAATGAATATTTCTTGGCTGTCCATAATATCTTTACAAAAATCAATCCTGTATTTTGGCATATAAGCTTTGTAAGCAAATAAAGTAAAGTAAACAAAAGCTTTTCCCATATGTTTTAAATAACTCATTCTTTTGGCACCATACTTCACAGATAGTCCTTTATAGTAATCATTGAACTGTTGTGTTTTTTTTAATTTTCATTTTTACTATCATAAACTTGAAAAGCATTAATAAACATGAACATTTCTACATTCAAAGAATAGAAAAAAGAGGACCACATTTGAAATTGTGAATTTCCATCATATATATCTATTAAAATATACATATTTCAAATTTTGAATTGTAATTCCAACACTGCTTTGTTCATCTGGGTCCCATTCTGCATTTTCTTTTGCTCTCTTATTTGTGCTTTTAAATGATTTATCAACATTCTTTTCTTTATTTTTTGATGATTATCATTAACCCTACTTCTTTTCAAAATGCTGCTATTCAACAAAAAATAAATAAATTCCTTCTGACCTCTCTTCCTTCACCATGAAGGCAGACAATACGATATAGGTTGTAGGGAGCAGCTGGGTGGCTCAGTGGATTGAGAGTGAGACCTAGAGATGGGGGACCCTGGGTTCTAATCTGACTTCAGATACTTCCTAGCTATGTGACCCTGGGCAAGTCACCCCATTGCCTAGTTTTTACCCCTCTTCTGCCTTGGAACCAATACACAGTGTTGATTCTAAGGCAGAAAATAAGGATTTTTTAAAAAAATATGATATAGGTCGTACATATATTATCACATAAGAAATCTTCTTGTTTGTTTGTCATATTGTGAAACAAGGCACATATTGCTTATACTAAAGAAAAATTCATGGAGGAGATAAAGGGAAGAATGATATGTTTCAATCTGCATTTCAAACTCCATCTGCTCTTTCTGTGGTTAGTGGATGTCCTTTTTTGCCATGAGTCCCTTGCAGCTGTCCTGGATTCTTGCCTTGTTGTGAATAGTGAAGTCATTCACAGTTGGTCATTCTATATTATTGCTGTTGTTGTGTATAATGTCTCTTGGTTCTACTCTCTTCACTTTGCATCACTTCATATAAGTCTTTCCAGGTTTTTTTGTATCATTTTTGTCATTTCTTATAGCACAATAGTATTCCATTACAGCCATATACCACAACTTGTTCATTGAACTATTTTTAACCTTATTGACATTTTGTTTTGTTTTGTTTTGTTCTGTGGCTTTGAAGAATTTCCTAGGACAGTGATAGCAAACCTTTTAGAGATGGAGTGCTAGGCCCCTCCTTTCTACCCCCCTCTCCCAACCCCCCACCCCAGACTGAGTGCAAAGCAAGCTCTGTCTCCCCCCCACCCCTGTACCCCCACACAGGGGAGGGAGAAAGCACTCCCATTGGGATGCAGAGTGGAGGGGCTGGTGAAGTGAGGAATGTCCTCAGCAAGTATAGAGAGGGGAAAGAGGGTGGCTGGAGCACTCTGCTCCCCTCTAGCTCTGCTACCTGTGAGTCACCCACCTTTCCCCCCATGTGCTCCCACTGGGCTACTGGGCAGTGGAGAATGTGAAAAAATATCATCAGACGAAAGGGAGAAGGAAGCAGCCCCACCCAAGTCTCTCTCTACCTTTCTAGTAATGAACTCTGGGTGGGGGAGAGGATGGCTATGTGCCCACAGAAAGCATTCTGTGTGCTATCTTTGGCACCTATGCCCTAGGTTTGTCATCACTATCTAGGACCTAGCAAATACCCCTGGGGGCTCAGAAAAGTTACAACATAATACATATCCATATACCAAAAGATACATGTGTCTTTGTATACAAGCACATTTTAAAGCTCCTTGAGGATAGGGACTGTTTTGTTTTTGTCCTTGTGTGTTTAGTTACAGTTCCTATAAAAAATATATGTATCCAAAATTTTCCAAGTCTAGAAGACTGAGTCTGCTGAAATATGTGGAAATCTTTTAGTACCTATTTTGCAGAGCCCAAGAAGATAAGTAATCTTCATTAACATTTCTTCATTAATAAATTATATGTGATATTTTTCAATAATTAATATTTTTCATACAGAACTGAACCCTAGGAAGACTAGAATCCAAAAAATGATTGAAGGGTAGTGACCTTCGAGACAGAAAGACCTGAATTCAAGCCCTACCTCTAACACAGAGTATCTGTGCGACCCTAGGCAAGTCATTTTAAAGTACTAGTGCTGTAAGCAACTCTCAAAGTTGCAAAGAAAATGATCCCCTGCTTTGGGAGACTATATTTTCTAATCTAGGAGTTCCCTGTACCAATAAAATTATGGGTAGTTTTCCTATCTCTATCCTCAATATAAAATTATCTTTAAATATTATCTGTGAAATAAAGGTATACCAGTAGCACCTAGATATTTTAGATACTCATGTATTCTTCTCTCCTAATGATGACCTATCTAATCCTTCTGCACCTTTTAGTACCTTCCCAGGCCTTCATGATTCTGATCCTTTGGTTTTGGTGACCTGCCAGATATATCAAAAGAAGCATCCCATTTGAAGTCAAAAGATCAGAGTTCAAATACTCTCTCTGCTATTTACTAGCTATGTCTCCAAGTCATTTAGCCCTTCTGAACCACACTTTTTGCATTTGAAGGAGATAGACAAAACAATCATTAAAGTTGCATTAAACTCTCATATCTAAGACCTTATAAAACTGATTCATGCTTAATTTTCTGACTTCAGCTTGTTTCTGGGTTCACCCTAGATCCTAATCTTTTGACCCCCACCCTCACCCTAGAAACAAACTCACCTCTGAGCCCCTCAAGGGAGCTATTCTTTTATTTTTAAAATCCTTACCTTCTGTCTTAATATGAATTCTAAAACAAAAGAATGGCAAAGGCCAGGCAATTAAGGTTAAGTAACTTGATCAAGGTCATATAGCTAGGAAATGTCTGAATCCTGACTCCAGGACTGGCATTCTATCTACTATGCTACCTAGCCACACCAAAGTGGATATACAAAAGTGGATCTCCAAAGGCCAAAATGAATGTGGGTGCCCAAGGTGTATCTCACCACCACCATACCAAAACAGAGATGAGACTGAACTTGGCAAAGGGAGAAAAGGAAATCCCCATTTTAAACCAAATTAAACAAATGAGCAGAAAAATCTAAGAAATTAATAAATCAATCAGCATTTACTGAACATTTACTTAGGTAATATACTTAGCGGAACTGGACTTGGAGTCAGGAAGAATGGGTTCAAAATCCGCTTTGAATATATATATATATGTAACATGTAAGACCCTGAGTAAAGCAATATCCCAGAGCCTGAGTCTTCTCATCTATAAAATGGGATCAATATAGTATCTACTTCACAGAGTTGCTATGAAGCTCAAGTGAAATAATATATATAGAGTGTTTTGCAAACTTTAAAGGACTTAGATTTATTACTTTGTAGTAGATAATAGATACAAAGTAATATCATAAGTCTCTGCTTTCAAGTAATTTAAAAGCTATTTGGAGGGCAAGTTATAGAAACAGAAGTAAAATAACTCAAATAAATGCAAAATTTGATTTTTCCCTATAAGTGGTACATTCATAAAGTGGAGAAGGAGTTGAAGCCAGAGTATATAATGAAGACTTCACAGAGGAAGAAAGACTTGATCTGGTACTTCAAAGATAGATATCATTCAGATGACACAGCAGAAGGGGGAGGGTATTTTAGATGAGAATAAAAATGGTGTGAGCAATATGGTAGCAGAAATGGTAGCGTGAAAAACACATTGTAATATCAGCAAAGAGACCAATTTTATTAAAATTGAGAAACATGGGATGTTAAGAAAGTACCCAACTATAGATAACTTGAAATGCCAAGGTAAGGATTTATATATTATTCTGTAGACAATGGGGATCGTTGCTGTTCATAGCCCACAATGTTTCCACCCTATGTAAACAATGAGCTCTGTTTCCCAAAGCAATCTAACTGGAGCCTTGACTCAGCCCTAACATCCTTCCAGTAACACAGAGCTCATGTTATAATGGCCTCCCTGTTAACAAATGCATTCCCACAGCAGGCTCCTGATCGATTTTTTCCCTTTATTTAGCTGCCCCTAGTCTTCCAAACTCCATACTCTCCTGCCAATGGCAAGGACTACAGATTACTTTTCTTGGAAAATCCTAGATTTTGGCTTTATTCAAAATGGTAGAAATAATGTATCTTGCATTTGCCTTCTCTCTTCTACATTCCCTCCAAATTTTTCCCATAGGATAATTGTTCCTAAGGATAAACTGAATTGGGCTGATTTTTTCTACCTCCCCTAAGAAAAAGCACTAGTCATAAATATTGTAGCCTTTCCATAGACTCTGGCTGACATTTCATACAAAATTCATTTTAGAATATAACTTTAACTGATTTATATCTAAAGTGTAGGGGATTTTGCAAAGTGCAAAAATTGAAATACAACCAAACAAAGACCTCACCTTGTCAGTCACTGTGTTTCTCTTCTGATGGGTGGTGCTTTAGAGACATATTGTTCCCAAATTGAAAACAGAACAAGATCTCAAAGTTCTTGAGGATGGGATTTTATGGGCATTTTATGAAAGATAGGAAGGGAAATGTCTACTGTGAGATAAACTATAGAAAGAGGTAATTTTTTTTTTTTAAAGAGGTGGCACAGATGTCGTGGTATAGTCGATTTGACTTCAAAATTCTGGGTAGGAATCCAATGCCTATGTGACTCTGATCACATTGTTTAATCCCTCTGGGTCTTGGTTTACTCCTTTGTAAAATGACTAGATTAGGAATTTTTTTAATCCTGTGTGAAATATACTTCAAGGATTCTGTGGATTGGGATGGGGGAAATTACATCTTCATTTTTCACTAGCCTCCAAAATAATAAAGCATTTCCCTTAATTATGAATATGGGCAACAAAACATTATTCTGAGAAGAGATCCACAGGTTTCCCCAGACTACCAGAGTACCATGACTCAAAAAAGATTTTTTAAAATCTCAGACTAAATGATCTCTGAGGTTTCTTCTAGCTCTGAATTCTAATAAGAGATAAAAATATCATATACATAAATGAGCTCCATTACAATGGAAGCTGACACTATCTCAACTAACATTAGTGACCCCCTTGTTTCCACTAGACTCTGAGCTCCTTGAGAGCGGAGACTGTTTTTTGGGTAGTCATTGCTGTTTTGAGTTGGTTTGGTAGGTTGGGGAAAGGGGGCCTGCCTTTCTTTGTATTTCCAGTCCTGATAAGTACTCAACTGTGTGGTTTCTCTGCTAAGGAAGGACTATCAGTGTCTTCAGTGCCTTCTAAACTGAATATTCTGGGGCAGTGTTCCAGTTGTTCCATCTTAGGTATTGTTCTCCTCTAAAAACCAGGTCTTTGGGAATGAGAGTAAGGGAAAAAATGGAGCAACAATCTGGAAGCAGCTAAGAAATTTAATCCCAATTCTGACACTGCAGGGGGATCACTTACTAGGGGACTGTTGGCAAATCATTTAACTTCTCCATTCCTAATTCTTGATATGTGAGATGTGAGTAACATTACCAACCTTACTCTTAAGATGTAAAAAACAAATATCAAATACAAAAGGTCATAAAGTTGGACCACCTAAAGGAATGTTCATATTTTTCCACTAAGTTCTATGCTGTGAGAGGGCAAACTTTCAATTCAGCAGAAAATAGTCTGGTTGTAATTGGGTAGTTTTCTTTAACACGATCACCTTTTTAAAACAAACTTCTTAGTTTTTTAAAAGATTTTTTAAGGACTGAAAGAGGCAAGATATTCAGAAGCCCCTAACTGCAAATGTGGTCTCTCAGTTACCCTTGACTTGACTGTCCCCTTTAAATATTTAGCCATTTTTAAAAGCCCTAGAACACCTGCTGTATTTAGAGAACATTACATTTCCCTACTTGAAAAAACAATCAAGCAAATTTAAATAAATCACGTTAATGTATCTTGCAGGAATGGCCCCACTGCCTCTAATCTGTCCCTTATTTACCATTAGGCTTAACTTATACCTGCCCAGTATGTTTATTTAATAAAATCAAGGCTCCATGCTTACAATCTTTGGGACAATGAGGAGCATCTGAATAGCTATAACCAGGAAAGGGAATGTGACCTTGGCTGCCACTTTATCATTGAAACATCTTGACTGCTTGCTGAGATTTGCTAGTCATTCCCTTTTGGAGAGCTCCTAGGGACTTCCTTCAGGAAAACAGGACCCCCTTTGACCAGAGCTAGAACTAAAAAGGATTTCAGAGACTATCCAGGTCAAACCTCTCATTTTACAGATGAAAAAACTGAGGTCTGATGAAGTGAAGTTATGTATCCAAGGTCAAAGAGATCAAAGTATCAGAAGTGGAATTTGAACCCAGGTCTTCGGATTCTTCAGAAAGGGTGCTTCATGCTTATCTATTCATGTTAATTTCTAGAGTGGCACCCAACACAACCACCAGGACCAGTGGGAATGTGTCTGTTTAGCAGTTTTCATCTTCATTTGCTTTTATTTCCTTCTTCCTCTTCTCTATTCTTTCTCCTTCCAATTTTGAAGCAGGATTATTACAGATGCAAACATATTTAAAAAATAATAATAATAAACCATACTTAAACATGTGAAGATTACATTCCCTGCCAAAAGTAATGGAAACATTGCTAGTCGAAATAACGACCTAGAATCCTATCTATTAAAGCAGCACCGAAGCACAGAAACCTCCCCAGCAGCACGCCGATCAAATCACTCCCTCCAAGAACTCAACTTGCAAAGACCGGCCTGTTAAATTCACAGGCGGCGTCACCTAGTGGGCAACGTGAAGAGAGAAGCCGAACAACAGCAGAGTGGCCACTGCCTAAGCCTCTGATGAGGGCTGCTGAGGAGAGCAAACAGATGCAAATCATTTCACCGCGCCACAAACTTCCTAGGGCCAGGGAGCCCCAGGCCAGTCTTCGAGCTGCTCTGCAGCCTCCATGCGTCCCACATACATTCGACATCTCAGTCAAACTGGGCTAAATATTCTTATTATCTCATCTAGGGAAGGGAGCCGGGAAAGGGATCTTGAACAGGAAAATCTTCCCTGTTCAAGTATTTCAGTTACCTTCCCTTTAAAAGGGGGCTGGGACGGGGAATAGCTCATCCTCAACCTTTCCCAGCCCCATTTTTGGCACTAGAAGTTCTGGTTTCAAAGCCTAAATGAAGACATATTTGTCGACGGTTTTGACCAAATGACGCAATTCTCAAGTGCCAGTTTTAT
Organism: Monodelphis domestica; assembly: GCF_027887165.1. NCBI lineage: Eukaryota > Metazoa > Chordata > Mammalia > Didelphimorphia > Didelphidae > Monodelphis > Monodelphis domestica. Next base: position 193,869,116 of record NC_077233.1, read on the forward strand.
AACAGGGTCTTGCCGGTGTAAAGATGGCCAGATGATGCTAGTTGTCTGTGCTAACCCTTTTGGAATGTTGTGACCCCCTCAGGGCGCTGTGATATGGGTATTAAAATGGCTCTAGCTTTGAATCCTTTGCCCTGGTGACCCCTAAAATCGAAGTCTCCACCTTCAACTTTCCCATTTGGTTCCAATGTTTCGCTCCAGCTGCCTCTCAAACATCTCTTTCTGGGTGACTCATCAGACATTGTAAACATGGGTGTGCGGTGCGGTACCCCCTTAACCTTAGACAAAGTAAAATCGTAGGGCGAATTCTTCGAGAAAAAAGCTTGGGGGGTTTACAGAACAACCCTTCCGTCTCAATTTATGTGTATACATATATGTATGTAATCCTATATATGTAATCATGTGTGTGGTATAAGGAATTTTTTTTTGTCTTTGGCAGACAGGTGAACGTGCTGTTTTCTTAAACGCACTACAGCTGGGCATGAAAGGGCAAAAAAATGAGGGAATCAAGTGAGCAGGTACACACAGACAGTTTGAAGATGGAGCTGTGTACATATAATGCTGTTCCCAAACACTTCCGCCCATTCCCCAAAGGCCATGGTTTAACAGAGACTTTCAGAGAGGGGATAAGATGAATGTGAATGTAGTTAGGTAACTAAAGACCACTGATTAAGAGCTGGAAGGAGCCTTCCCAGACAACTATGCTGACCTATCATGAGCAACTGAGGTTAGAGGTCAATTATTTAACCCAAGGTCACACAGGATAACACAGCTCAGAATCAAAGCCTGGGCTTATACAGCATCATTTCCATTCAGCAGTATATTGGTAAATATTTAACAACCAGTCCCCCCCCCCCAAAAAAAAAATTACAAATGTACATGAGGCAAACAAGTTTGAATCTGCTATATTTATAATTTCTCTAGTACCATCTTAAGGCTAGAAATCAACAAAACAATAAATCAAGCCCTGAGAAACAGCATTTATTGATTATGTAAGTGTACTCATTGAAAATTTAAGAATCCCAAAGAACTGGCTCCAGCACATTCAAGCTTCCACTATACTTTCACAGCTTTTGTGTCAATGGTTCTCATCCCATAAAGTGACATTTCAAAAACTTACCTTTTCCTGCTGGGTTATAATAGAGCAGCTAGATGGCCATAAAGAGTGCTTGACTAGAGCCAGGGAGGCTTGAGTTCAAATCACAGCTCAAACACTTACTAGTTATATGACCCTGGCAAGTTCACTTACATTCCATTTGCTTCCATTTTCTCATCTGTAAATCAGGGATACTAGCAACTTAGAACAACAACTCTTAGAACTACCATAAGGATCAACTAAGAAAATATCATAAAGTACTTAGCACAATGTCTATTCCATAGTAGGTGTTAAATAAATATTTCCTCCCTTATAACCCTATCCAGGAAAACTTTGAAATGTTCTATGGTATACATTCATGTACACACACACACACACACACAAACATGCAAAGACAATTTTTAAGAATGTGGTTCACAGGGGTAGCTGGGTAGCTCAGTGGATTGAGAGCCAGGCCTAGAGACGGGAGGTCCTAGGTTCAAATCTGGCCTCAGACACTTCAAGCTGTGTGACCCTGGGCAAGTCACTTGACCTCCATTGCCTAGCCCTTACCACTCTTCTGCCTTGGAGCCAATATACAGTATTGACTCCAAGACGGAAGGTAAGGGTTTAAAAAAAAAAAGAATGTGGTTCACAATATTACAGGACAAAATATCCTTGAAAAACTGAGAAATATAAAAGAGAATCCACAAATGAGCCTTTATATCTTAGGACCTCCAACGTATATTCCCTGTCATTTTCAGTACCAGATATGAAGAATCCACTACATAAAGGCCTCCAAATCAACATGTGCCACATGAATATATCATGTTTCTTCCTAAATCTACTTACTCCTCCTTCCAACTTCCCTATTTCTGTCAAGGACAACACCATCTGCCCAGTCCCCAGGATTTGCAACCTTGAAGTCATCTTTGACTCTTCAATCTCCCTCACCTTCTCCCATATCTAATCAATTGCCAAACCTTGTCAATTTTCCAACATCTTCTTTCCATTTATACAATCATTCTAAGAAAAGTCTTCATAATTTCTTGCCCAGGTGATTATAATGGCCTCCTAATTGGTTTCCTTACTTTAAGCCTCCTGATTCTTTTTCTGAAAAACTTCCAAATTTATATTTTTAAAATTAGGTCCAATCACATCACTCCACCCTCTGTTCAGGGAGCTTTTGTCTTCTTGTTGCCTTTAGAATAAAATATATACTCAATTGTTCATCATTTAAAGCTTTTCACACCCTTGTTCTTCAGATCTTTTCAGTCGTCTTATATATTAGTCCTATCCCGATAGCATTTTTATTACCATATATTTATATATAACATAACATAATATATAGCATAATGTAATACATATGATTTATTATAAATATGTAATGAATTATGACTATAACTATCCAAGAGAAAAAATATCTCATTCTTTTTTCCCTCCCACCTACTCTTTCCCTTTTCCTAAGAAGACAGGTGATATAAGTTGCATATATGTTATCATATAATACATATTTCCTTTTTCATCACGTTGTAAAATAGGACACATATTGCTTGCACTAGAGAAAAATTCTTGAAGGAATGAAGTGAAGAATGATTTTTGTTTCCATCTGTATTCCATCTATTCCTTTATGGCAGTAGAAACTCTTTTTTTGCCATGAGACCCTTGAAGTTGTCCTGGATCTTTGCCTTGTTGATACTAGTTAAGTCATTCACAGTTGGTCATCATACATTATTGTTGTCATTGTATACAATGTTCTCTTGGTTATGCATATTTCACTTTGCATTACTTCATATAAGTCTTTCCCAATAACATTTTGAAATGCAACTATAAAAGAAAGTTTAACAAGAAAACAATAAATATACAAAAAATGAAACACCTGTCAGCATATCAGTGTGTAACATTTTTATCATTGAAGATAGTGGAAACATCTTATTTTAATTCTATCACCTTCATTCCTGATAGGTTATAAGAAATGAAAATGGGGAATGAAGACAGGAAGGATAACTGAACTAGATCAAATATATATATATATATATATATGTATATATATATATATATATAAAACACCTATCCTAGAGGCTCGCAATTTTGAAAGCATTGAAGAAATTATTTTCAATATATCTCAAAGAGGAGAAAAATACTGATCAAATGGAAAAAATGATCAACAAAATTATTATCCACAAAATATCATTGAAGGAACTCACTCACATGCTCCTCAGATACTTTCTCATCTTTATAAAAATCTGTATGAGAAAAAGCTACACTAGGGGTTCTTAACCTTTTTGTGCCAAGAACTTCTTTGGCTGTCTGGTGAAGACTACAGATGCCTTCCCAAAAGAACATTTTTGAATGCATAAATACATAGAATTACAACAGAAACTAATTATATTAAAATAGTGATCAAAATATTTTAAAATAAGTTCATTAATACCCCCACTTCATATTAAGAAATTCTCCATCTAGAGAAAAATATAACTTTATATAAAGTTTTTTTCAAACAAGATATGTCCCATAGTCAAGCAATTAATAAGTGGCAAAAGCGTATCTTCTTAAATCAGATCGTGTTTTTCTTTATATATCCCTACTATCTTTATATTGTGGCTGATTGTATGTGCTAGGCTTTGTCAACATGGAAATCTAGAGATCCCCAGTTTACTTAGTTTGAGGGTAGAAACCCCAGGTTTGGACCTTGTCACAGGAGAGGTTTCCCCCTGAGGGAAGGTCCCACTTCACCAGACAATGGACATCCACTTCAGCTTTGGCACAGTAGGTAGCACAAGCTGAAGGTCCAGAGTCTGATCCTCTGAAGGAGGGTGTGATATACTGGGAAAGGCTTCTGGAGACAAAAGAGCTACTTGACTTCAGATGGGGTCTACCTCCCACCTGAAGTGGATGTCTATTGTCTGGCAAAGTGGGACCTTCCCTCTGGGAGGAAACCTCTCCTGTGACAAGGTCCAAACCTGGGGTTTCCACCCTCAAACTAAATAAACTGGGGATCTCTAGATTTCCATGATGACAGCTCCAAGGAACAATATCCAAGAAAGGCCGGTACTTGAGAAGAGAGCATAGAGAAATTACACTCAAGAACCTGGTTAGGAAAGAAGTCTCTCCTTTGCTCTCCAAAGATGTGTTGGCAGTGAAAAGTTTACCTTATGCAGAACTAGGCTGGGCAACCTTTGGGCAAGGAAGTACATCCTTGCCCATTGAATGATCTTACATCTAATAGGATCCTTAGAACAATCTTCTTGGGTGAGTTTCCATATTCCTAATAAATTAACAGTTCAGTGCCAAGATAGACTTAATGGGCAATATAGGATTAGTGCGACATAATGCAAACCTTCCTTAAATATAACAACAGATTATTTTTTCTATCATTCCACCCATACTTGACCCAATCTCTTTCCAATGTATTATTCTGATGTTAGGTCTATGCCCTGACAATAACTCATTGGGGGTTTCTAAAGTGATTTGCCTGATTCTGAAGTATATACAGCCAAAGAAAGTCAGACTCTCTCCCTTACTGTCTGTCTGTCTGTCTCACTGTGTCTCTCCATCTTTAACTCCATCTCTCTCTGTCTTTGTTTTGATCTGTTTTTCTCCTTTTCCTGCTTCTCTTCCCTTTCTATCTCTTCCCCCCTCCAGTGGAACTAAGAGATCATGTCCTGGAGAAGTTTGTAAACTGAATGACAAACATAAATGAATATTTATAATAATGCAAATGACAAACATAAGCATCTGTGCATAACCAATTACAGCTGCCTGGAGATAGATATGCTATGAGTAAAAGGTTGCAAGAGTGATTACTGATTGCAGCCAGGTGGGATTAGTCAGCAATGGTGAATAACCCAAATAACACCACTGGCTTATTATATTCCTCTAAGGAGACAACACAATTCCAGACTCAAATGGTTCCTAGCCATGTGACCTTGGACAAATCATTTAGCTCCTCTGAGCTGCAGTTCCCTGATCACTCTAGCAATTTTACAAGATTATTATGAGGAAATTTTGTGTTGTGAACTGTAAAGCTCTACATAAATGTGAGTTGTGATGATGATGATGATGATGATGACAAGAAGGATACTCATCAGCACCATTCTTGCCTCAAATATTTCCTAGCTGCGTAACCCTGGGTAAGTCATTTAACCCTGTTTGCTTTAGTTTCCTCACCTATAAAATGAGCTAGAGAAGGAAATGGTAAACAACTTCAATATATTTGCCAAGAAATCCCCATATAGGATCATGAAGAGTCAGATATGGCTGAACAACAATGGCAACTCTGGACTGTCCAGCTCAGCTGACTTCCCTTCTTCACTCTCACTTCTAGTTTGCCCTCTTTTCCATTTAAAAGTGCAGAGAGCATCAGCCATGTTCTGGCCCTTTAAACAGCTTCCCCCTCCTTCAAAAATCTACTTTAGACTTCTCGGGTCCTTCTCTTGTGTGCCTATCAATAGGAGTTCTGATTCCTCTTATTCCTAAACTATTCTGTCCAGACCTGTTCACCAGCTCCTCCCTTTATTCCCTTCTCTCAGTCTCCAGCCTAGGCTTTCTTTCCTTATACACCCATGCCTGAAGCAACCTTCTGCTTACTTATTTGCCAGGCTATTACCCTCTCCTCTTTCAAACTCCTCCTGAATAATCACTGGATCACAAAATGCTCTTCTTAACCTTCTTTACTCAGTTCTCTACAGACATCCAAAAGAAGAGGGGGAAACCATGATTAAAATATACTTCATGTTTATATCACACCTTTTGTAAAGAAATCTCACATTCTTCTAAACTTCAATCCATTAATAACAGCCCAAAATAGAGTGGACTGCCTTTGAAGACGTTCCCAAAGAAAAGAATAATCCTTTGGGAGTGGCCATGAAAAAGTTTTTCAATCTTATATGGGTTGAATTAGAATAGCTTTGAGTTGGGGTGGGGGGAGTTGGGTGGCCTAGTTGATTGAGAGCCAACCCTAGAAACTGGAGATCCTGGGTTCAAATTTGGCCTCAAATACTTCCCTAACTGCATGACTCTGGGCAAATCACTTAATCCCAATTGCCTAGCCTTTATTGCTCTTCTCCTTGGAACTAATACTTGCATCAATCCTAAGGCAGAAGGTAAGATTAAAGGGGGGGAAAGAGCTTTGAGGTCTCTTACAATTTAGAAAATAGAGTAAGGTGGTTGGCAAAAAAAAAAATTAACAACCCAAGTTTACAGATAACCTAAGTGGGAGTCTGAGAGCACAAAATGAAAATTTTTTTCTATACATTGTCATTCAGTCAACAGGCATTTCTTTAGCTCCTACTATGTACAAATTAGAAAGTAAGCTTCTTGTGGGCAGAGACATCTTTCTTTTTGCTTTATTTGAATCCCCAGGACTTAGTACAAAACCTAGAACAAAATCAGTTTTGTTCTGTTCATCTTTCATTTTTGAAGAAGACCAATGGCATCATGGGGTGATGTCTTGACTTTGCCATGAACTGTATTTAAGAGAGGCAGAATTGCACAGACATAAGCCTCATTCTCTGACAGTTATCAAAGTCCAGTGGCAAGGCAAAAGTCAGAGTGCCAGGATGCAGAGGATTGCTTTAATATCTTCCATGTCTGACCAAGTTCTAAGCATCCCACAGTGCTACTTCAGCTGCCTTCATGGTTATTGGAAGAGATTGTTCTCATCTGCTCACTCAACAAAGCTTGGAAAAGAATAAGCACTTAACAAATTCCTTTCTTCCATGCTAAAATGACTTGGCCCAAAAGTGAAGGACCCAAGGTTTGTGAATCAAACCAAAGTCTTCTTCTGCTACTTATCTCCTATGTGACCTTAAGGAAAGTCAACTGAACTTTTATTTCTACATTTGTAAAATAAGGCACTAATATCAAATGTTCTTCACTCTCCTTTCTATCTCTAATTCCTACATTCCTATTACTAAATCTGGAATGACCTCTGTAATAAGTATAGCTACCAAAACCTATATAATAAAAAGAAGTGTTAACATGATAACATACCACCTATATGATATTATCTCCTGGTAACACTTTACACATCACCACAGCACATTCTCCTTTATTGTGCCTATCTGTTCTTAATTTTCTTTCCATCTTTCTTCTTGGTTGCCTCAAAGTTTCTACCCTATATATCATGGCAGAGAATACTCTCTAATGGAAGCAACTAGCCCTGGAGCAGGTTGTTTTTTCATGACCACATTTATCTTTTGAGAAGCTCTCTTTCAGCTCTGATTTCATCCATTTATTTCCTCTGGACCCCTGCCCTCCAGAAGGAAAAATTGTCCTTAGATGTCCCATAGAAAGTCTTCATGTCTAGCCAATTATCACAGCTCAGCCTTGTTCCATACAGCTTCTATTAAGGGGAAGGAAAACAGTAATAAAGATGAGTTATGAATCATGATGACTTAGAGGAAGAGAAGGAAGAGTGAAGAGCCCTACTGGTCAATGAGAGGCCATTCAGGGAATGTCCTCAACCTCAAATGTCTCTTCCAACTCAAAGCCAATAGTTTTGTAACCCTACCAAGCAGAAATGTGTCTGAATTGATTGTTAAATATTCAGTGCAAGCATGTACCTTGGAAATTGGCAAGCACTACAAATAAGGGCTTGAATTATCATTTTGCTAATTTTCTAGACTTAGAAAATGGAGGAAAATGTTATCAATATAGATTAAACTTAAAAGTATGTTGGGGTTTTATTTTCCTAAAGAGACAGTTGTTAAAACTAACCAGCATACCTCTGCTTGCAAGTCAGAATGGAGGGCAACTCTGATGTTGGGAAGTCTGTGTTATAAAGAGAAGAAAGTGCTAGAATTAGAAACATAGGCTTTTAATACTTTCTCTGCCACTTAGTATGTAACTTTGGACAGTTCACTTAATTTGTCTAGGTCTCTGTTTCCTCATCCATAAAATAAGATAGTTGAACTAGATTACCTCTACATTGCCTTCCAACTCTAAATCCATGATCCTATGTTGAAGTGATCATATGTTGAGGTGAAGAATCTAGGTGGTGAGGTGAATAAAGCACCAGGTTTGGAGTCAAGAAAACCTGAGTTCAAATCCAGCCTTGGATACTTACTAGGTGTACAACCCTGAGCAAGTCACTTAATCCTGTTTACCTCAGTTTTCTCATCTTTAAAATGAACTAGAGAAGGAAATGGCAAACCACTCTAATATCTTTGCCAAGAAAACCCCAAATGCAGTCACAAAGAGTCAGGCATGACCAAAAAAATGACAGAACAGCAAAATGTTGAGGTGAATTGACACCATGCCATATCTGGATTGGTTTGGAGAAATGGGGTTGTTTAATTTGAAGAAGAGAAGATTTAGGGGAGCTATGATAACTATCACCAAATATTTGAAAAGCTGTCCTGTGAAAGGTAGATTAGACTTGCTTTGCCCCAGAAGGCAAAACTAGAACCAAGGACAAAAGTTTAAAGATGATAGACTTAGACTTGATAAAAAGGGAAACTTCAGACCAGTTAGTTGACCAGAGTGGAATGGGCTCCCTCAAGAGACAGTAGGTTCCTTGTCTATCTCTGAAGGACTTACAAAAGGTTCACTAAGATTTCTACCTGAAGTATACACTTGGTATTGAAGGGCCAGTTGAATTAGATGTTTTCTGAGATGACTTCTTCCTAGTTTTTGTCCATCTTCCATTCCACAAGTCTAATAATTCATAGAAGTATTGAGATCTGCATCATGAATGGTCTACTTACACCAATGAAATACAACACATTTTTATTACCTACCTATTATATTCAAGGCTATAAAAATGAGATAGTCCCTGTCTTCAGGGAGTTTACATTCCACAGAGGCCACAATTCCTTGAAATACTGAAGGCTAGGTATGATTATTTATCACACATATCTTATTTCATTTATATTTTTATTTATGCCATAATAAATATATGTTTTATATATTTAATATTTTCTATGATATTTAATTATAAAATTTATTGTTTTATTTATCATATTTATATTAAATAATATTTATAAGTATTATTATCACATATATGTATGTCATACAATGTGTATGTGAGTATATATGCATGTGTGTGTGTGTGTGTGTATCTTTATATTCCCTGGAATCTTACTTGCAATGTAACATTTATATTTAGTCGATTTTCATTTGTATACAATAACCCCATTTGAGGTTTTCTTGGCAGAAATACTGGAGTGGTTTTGCTATTCCCTTCTCCAGATAATTTTACAAATGAGGAAACTAAGCCAAACAGGATTAAGTGACTTGCTCAGAGCCATAAAACTGCACAAATAAATAAAAAGGGATAGGGATGAAATTTGTGATTTCACTGAAAGTGAGAATTCCCAAATGAGTAAATTACCTCTACCAATACAGGTTAATACCTCTATCTGACTCTCATAGTTTTAAAGAGTTGCCTATATTACCAAGTTCAGTAACTTTCCCTGGGTCACAAAGTCAGTACCATATTAGAGATAACATTTGAACAAGTCTTGACTTAGAGGCAAGCTCCCCATCCAGGTTATGTTGCCTTTCTAAGCAAATATAAAGTATGCACAAAATAACAGGAAGTAGTTCTGAGGAGAGAATAACTGATAACTGGTACCATCAGAAAAGACATCACTTAGGAAGTGGTACCTGAGTGGTAGAGAGTCTTGAATGTCATGATGAAAAAGTATTACATTCCTGATATGGGTAACCAATTACTTTGCAAAAGCAGGAGATGGAAAGCCATCAGTTTGTTTATTTTGAAATTTTTATTTAGTCAATTTAGAACATTATTCCTTGGTTACAAGAATCATATTCTTTCCCTCCCTCCCCTCCCCCCAGCCCCTTCCTGTAGCCGGTGCGCAATATTCCTGTAGCCAGTGCGCAATTCCACTGGGTATTACATGTGTCCTTGATCAGAACCTATTTCTATGTTGTTGATGTTTGCACTAGGACATTCATTTAGAGTCTACATCTCCAATCATATCCCCTCAACCCATGTAATCAAACAGTTGTTTTTCTTCAGTGGTTCTGCTCCCACAATTCTTCCTCTGAATGTGGATAGTGTTCTTTCTTGTAGATCCCTCCAAGTGGTTCAGGATCCCTGCATTGCCACTAATGGAGAAGTCCATTACATTTGATTGTACCACAGTGTATTAGTCTCTGTGTACAATGTTCTCCTGGTTCTGCTCCTTTCTCTCTGTATCACTTCCTGGAGGTCATTCCAGTTCCCATGGAATTCCTCCACTTTATTATTCCTTTGAGCACAAATAACATTCCTTTGAGCATCACCAACACATACCACAATTTGTTCAGCCATTCCCCAATCGAAGGGCATTCCCTCATTTTCCAAGTTTTTGCCACCACAAAGAACGCAGCTATAAATATTCTTGTACAAGTCTTTTTCCTTATTATCTCTTTGGGGTACAAACCCAGTAGTGCTATGGCTGGGTCAAAGGACAGACAGTCTTTTAGCGCCCTTTGGGCATAGTTCCATATTGCCTTCCAGAATAGTTGGATCAATTCACAACTCCACCAGCAATGCATTAATGTCCCAACTTTGCCATATCCCTTCCAACATTCATTACTTTCCTTTGCTGTCATGTTAGCCAATCTGCTAGGTGTGAGGTGATACCTCAGACATGTTTTGATTTGCATCTCTCTGATTATAAGAGATTTAGAACACTTTTTCATATGCTTATTAATAGTTTTTATTTCTTTGACTGAAAATTGCCTATTAATGTCCCTTGCCCATTTATCAATTGATTTTTTGTACAATTGGTTTAGTTCTTTATAAATTTGAGTAATTAGACCTTTGTCAGAGGTTTTTGTTATGAATATTTCTTCCCAATTGGTTGCTTCCCTTCTAATTTTGGTTGCATTGGTTTTATTGGTACAAAAATTTTTTAAATTTAATATAATCAAAATTATTGATTTTACATTTTGTGATTTTTTTTTCTAACTCTTGCTTGGTCTTAAAATCTTTCCTTTCCCAAAGATCTGGCATATTCTGTGTTCACCTAATTTACTTTTAGTTTCCTTCTTTATATTCAAGTCATTCACCCATTCTGAGTTTATCTTGGTGTAGGGTGTGAGATGTTGATCCAAACCTAATCTCTCTCACATTGTCTTCCAATTTTTCCCAGCAGTTTTTATCAAATAGTGGATTTTGGTCCCCAAATCTGGGATCTTTGGGCTTATCATAGACAGTCTTGCTGAGGTCACTTACCCCAAGTCTATTCCACTGATCCTCCTTTCTGTCTCTTAGCCAGTACCAAATTGTTTTGATGACCACTGCATAGTTTGAGATCTGGGACTGCAAGGCCACTTTTCTTTGCATTTTTTTTCATTATTGCCTTGGATATTTTGTTCTTCCAAATGAACTTTATGTTTTTTTCTAATTCAGTAAAAACGTTTTTTTGGTAGTTCAATGGGTATGGCACTAAATAAGTATATTAATTTGGGTAGGATGGTCATTTTTATTGTTAGCTCATCCTACCCATGAGCAAGTGATGTTTTTCCAATTGTTTAGATCTAGTTTTAATTGTGTGGAGAGTGTTTTGTGGTTGTATTCATATAATTCCTGTATTTGCCTCAGCAGATAGATTCCTAAGTATTTTATATTGTCTAGGATGATTTTAAATGGAATTTCTCTTTCTAATTTATGCTGCTGAGATGTGTTGTAAATATATGGAAATGCTGATGACTTGTGTGGGTTTATTCTGTATCCTGCTACTTTGCTAAAGTTGTTGATTATTTCCACTAGGTTTTTAGTTGATTCTCTAGGATTCTTTAAGTAGACCATCATATCATCTGCAAAGAGTGATAGCTTGGTCTCATCATTACCTATTTTATACCTTTGATTTCTTTTTCTCCTCTTATTGCTTCTACTAGTTTTTCTAATGCAATGTTAAATAATAGTGGTGATAATGGGCATCCTTGTTTCACTCCAACCAGTTTGTTTATAATACAGAGTGTAAAATGAAGAATAATGTTAAATAAGACTGATAAGCAAGTATCAGATTTTATTGGCATTAAGTGAGTGGAAATTTTTCCCAAAAAATGAGTTATTCAAAGGTGAAATGTGTTTCTCTGGGAAGTGGTTGGATTCCCTCTGGAAGTTTTTAAGCAAAGGCCATATGACTATGTATTGTATATATCAAAGGGTTAATTCTTTTGAAGGTACAGTTGAATTATATGATCACTGAGATATCTCCTACCTCTGATAGTCTATGGCTCTGGTCCTGATCTAGTCTCAAGTCTCTTTAGATTCTTGGCTATACTCCTTTGTAATCTATTCCCTCTGGTCCAGATTCTCAAGGATCCGATAGTGAAATGTGTTCTCTCTTCTAAAATATGATGCCCAAACTGACCACAATCTGATAGCTGAATCTAAGAAGAGTTGAGTCCATGAGGACTCTTACCTCCCTAGTCCTAGGTACTGAGCCTATTTTTACTGATACCTAACATTCTACTAGATTTCTTAGACATCACAACACACAATTGACTCACATTAAAATCCAATAAAATTCCTGCTCTGCTTTTGATGAACTTAAATGTCAGGCTGAGGATTTTGTATATTACCTTTCACACCTATCAGCCTTAAATTATAAAAGGGCAAAATGACAAATGTTGGAGGGGATGTAGGAAAAAAAAAACATTTTTGGAGAGCAACATGGAATTTATGCTAAAAGAGTTATAAAACTGTGTATAACTTTTTTATTTTTACTTTTTTTCCCAATTATATGTAAAAATTTTCCAACATTTTTCAAAGAATTGCAAATTGTCTCCCCCCCTCAGTGTCCTATCCCCTTTTAAGCAATCTCATATAGATTTTACATGTACAATCATATAAAATATTTTTCCAGATTGATCCTTTTGTGGAAAGAAACTCCACAGAAAAAAAAGTTTGCTTTGGCCTGGATTCAGACTCAGTTCATTTTCTCTGGAAGTAGATGGCATTTTTTATCATGAGTCCTTTGACATAACTTTGGATCACTGTATCTCTGAGAATAGCTGTTATTCACAGTTATCCATTTTAATAAAGTATTTCCATCATTGTACAATTTTCTCCTGGTTCTGCTTATTTCACTCTGTTTCAGTTCAAGTCTTTCCAGGTTTTTCTGAGATCTTCCTGCTTGTAATTTCTCATAGCACAATAATATTCTATTACAATTACATATTATAACTTATTCAGCCATTCCCTAGTTGATGGGTATCTCCTTACTTTTCAAATCTTTGCCCCTCTAAAAAAAAGCTGCTTTAAAAGTGTTCACACATATAAGTCCTTCCCCTTTCTGTTTGTTTGCTTGTTTAGATCTCTTTTGGATACAAATCTAATAATGGCATTGTTTCCCCTTTGGACATAGGTTCAAATTGCTCCCCTGAATGACTGATTCAGTTCACAATTCTCCCAGTAATGCATTTGTGTGTCCTAGCTTTCCCATATGCCCTCCAAGTTTTTTTTTTGGTATTTTCCTATTCTGCCACAATTTCCAGTCTGAGAGGTATGGAGTGGTACCTCAGAGTTTTAATTTGCATTTCTCTAAGGAATAGTGATTTAGAACATTTTTTTCCTAACTATAGAGAACTTTAATTTTTTTGTCTATCCTTTGAGCATTTATCATTTGGGGAGTGATGTATATTCTTATATATTTAATTCATTTCACCATATATTTAATAAATGATGCCTTTATTAGAGAAACTTGAAAAGAATTATTTCACCATTATGATTACTGTGTATTACTTTCTGTCTTATTTACCCCAATTTAGTTTCTGACCTCCACCTCCCCCACTTTGCCCATTTTTATCAGCACTAACCCACTTTTATTATCCCTGTCTCCTCCTATTTTCCTATAAGGTAAGGTAGCTTTCTATAGCCAACTGATTGTGTATGTTCTTCCCTCATTGAGCCAATTCTGATGAGAATAAGATTCACATGCTCTCCTCCCCACCTCCCCCATTTTCCTCTCCACTGTGAAAGCTCTTTCATGCCTCTTTCTGTGCAATAATTTAACCCATTCTATTTTCCCCTTCCTCCTTCTCCCAATGCATTACTCTTTTTCATGCCTTAATTTTATTTTATTTTCCATATCATCCCATCATATTCAACCCTTTGTCTATGTATATTCCTTCTAACTGCCCTAGTAATGACAAAGTTCTTTGGCATTACAAGAATCATCTTCCCATGTAGGGATGTATAAAATTTAACCCTATTAATGTGTTTTTATTCTTTTTCCTGTATACCTTTGTTATGATTCTCTTGAGCCTTATATTTCAGTCAAATTTTCCATTCAGCACTGGACTTTTCATTAAGAATATTTGAATGCTCTCTATTTCATTAAATATCCCCTTTTCCCCCTGAAGTTTTATGCTCAGTTTTGCTGGGTAAGTGATTCTTGGTTGATGTCCTACCTCCTCTGGCCTCTGGCATATCATATTCCAGGCCTTTGGATCCTTTTATGTAGAAGCTTCTAGGATTTGGGTAATCCCAACTGTGGCTCCATTATATTTGAATTGTTTCTTTTTGGCTACTTGCAATAAATTTGTCTGTAATATTTCAGGGAGTTATACTTTTGGATGTCTTTCAAGAGGTGATTAATAGATTCTTTCAATTTCTATTTTGTCCTTTGTTTCTAGAATATCAGGGCAGTTTTCCTTGATGATTTCTTGAAAGATGATGTCTAAACTCTTTTTTCCAATAATGACTTTCTGGTAGTACAATAATTCTTAAATTACATACCTTGGATTTTTTTCCAGGTCAGTTGTTTTACTGATGAGATATTTCACATTTTCTGCTTTTTCTTCCTTTTGACTTTGTTTGATTGTTTCTTGATATCTCATGGAATTGTTAATTTCCATTTGCCCAAATCTAATTTTTAAAACATGATTTTCTTGATTGAGTTTTTGTACCTCCTTTTCCATTTGCTAATTCTACTTTGCAAAGAGTTCTTTTCCTCGGTGTATTTTTGTATCTCTTTCCAAAGGACCAATTTTGTCATTCATATTTTACTCTTTAGTTCATTTTTGTAGATCTTTTTTCCATTTGGCTAATTTTTTTAAATTTACCATTAATTTATTGAAATAAGCTAGTGAAATCCCCTTTTATTCCAAAAAGATTATTATTAATGATAATAATGAAATGTCTAAGAACTTAAAGATACTCTCACAGAATCAGAGTATAACACATTTTACATATGATATTGATCCATACAAATTTAATTTTTAATTGATACAAACAGAAAAATCATGATCTTTCAACTGTTTTGAATGAATAAATTGCAAAATATAAAGACCTAGCAGAAAGAAATCAAAACCATGTGAAAATAGAGTGGTACATAAAATCCTTATCATCTAATTTGCTACTGGATTTTTCTTGAATGTACTTGAGAGGATACTATATATATATATATATATATATATATATATATATATATATAATGAAATTGCATACTCGCACATTTATTCAATTTTTTTTTTAATTCTGTGTTGGGGAAGCTAGGTGGTTTACTGGATAGAAAGTCAGGACTAGAGATAGGAGGTTCTGGATACTAAAGTGATTTTAGATACTTCCTAACTTTGTGACCCTGGGTGAATCATGTAACCCCAATTACCTAGCCCTTACCCCTTTCCACCTTGGAAGCAATACTAAGTATGGATTCCAAGAAAGAAGGGAAGGTATTTTATTATTTTTGTAATACTGTGTCAAACTGTGAAATGGTTTTTCAAATGTTAAATATTTTTTTCTAAAGAGTGACTCATCCTAAGACCTTTTCTATAATTAAATCCATTTAATATAAAGCTGATAAAAATGTATTAACGCAAAATAATTATTTTATTTCATTTTATTTTATTGTTTACACCTGATTTCTTTGATTTCCTTTCCTAACTTAATTCAGAGTCCAGGTAAGCTTCACTCATACATAAATGAGGAAACTGGGGCCAAGAAAAAGAAAGCTTCCTTTTTACCTCCCAAAGGACACATAGTGGCACTCAAGCCTAGAGTTTAGGTCTTTTGGCTTTCATTCAGTACTCTACATAGTATGCTATTAGGTTAGTCTACCCACAAAAAATTTTTCCTCTGTCAGGTAAAGATGGATAGTTAGATGTTCATGTTCATGATGCTGATGTTGATGGCACTAATGATGTTGTTGTTGTTGATGTGGATTGTGGTGGTGATGGTGATGATGATGTTGATGTTGATGATATTGATGATGCTGGTGTTGGTGTTATTGATGATGATATTGATGTTGTTGGTGATGATGTTGATGTTGGTGATAATGTTGATGTTGGTAATAATGTTGATGTTGTTGATGATGTTGATGTTGGTGATGATGTTGATGTTGGTGATGATGATGATAATGACTGAATTTGGAGTTGGAGATTTTCCTTCCATTTGAACCTCTCTGACCCTTCCCAATGTAATGATTAAAACTTTCTTGGAGACTGTCTCCAATCTATTTCACTCTTCCATTGCATTGGTCTTCTCCCCACCTCCCCCCATGTGCTTCTTTATGTAATATATATTTACCCCCACTTTATATCTTTTCCAATTTCTCTTAGTATTATCCTCTTTTTATCCCTAGGTTTTATTTTTTTTACAAATCATCCTATACAGTTTGTTATTGTAACCTCTAAGTATACTTATTCTAGCTACCCTGATGAAAATAAAAAATTTTAAGAGTTATCAGTATCATCTTTTCTTATAGGAATACAAATCATTTGAACCTATTGGTTCCTTTAAAAAATTTTCCCCTTTCTTAATTACCTTTTGGTGATTTTCTTGAGTTGTATGGTTGGGCATCAAATTTTCTATTTAAGTCAGGTTTTTTCTTTATGAATGCTTGGAAGTCTTCCATTTTATTAAATGACCATACTTTCCCCTGGAAGAATATAGTTGTAGAACCAGTCCCCTTGCTTGTCAGAATTTCACATTCCATGTCTTCCAGTCCTTCATTGTGGATGCAGCCAGTTCCTCTATTATCCTAACTGCAATTTCATGATATCTGAATGGTTTCTTCTTAACAGCTTGTAGTATCTTTTCCATGGTCTTGTAGTTCTTTAATTTGGCTATGACATTCCTGGGAGTTGTTAATTGGGGATTAAATGCAGGAGGTGATCTGTGAATTCTTTTCAATCTCCACTTTTCCCTCTTATTCAAAAATGTTGGACAGTTTTCTTGGATAATTTCCTATAGAATGATGTCGAGGCTTTTTCTTTTGTCATTATTTTCTGGTAGTCCAATAATTTGTAATTGTCTCTTCTGGACCTATTTTCCTGTTATGTCATTTTTTCACAGAAGTATTTCATATTTTCCTCAATTTTTTCATTCTTTTGATTTTCTTTTATAGATTATTGCTTCCTTGTAAAGTCATTTGCTTCTAGTTATTGGATTTGAATTTTTAAAGACTGAATTTCATCCCTGGCTTTTTGGTCATCCTTTTCCATCTGGTCCATTTTTCTTTGCAGGTCATCTTTCACTTTCTTTGCCTTGTTTTCAAGCTAGTAAATTCTGGCTTCAAGACACTATTTTTTGTTTTGGTTCATGTGCCTCTGTTTCCAGATTACTTATTTTGCCTTTTAAGTTCTTTTCCCAATTGTCTTCAGCCTCTCTTAACTATTTTTTGAATTGTGTTTTGAGTTCTTACAAAGCCTGAGCCCAATTCACTGAAGTTTCCACATTTTTGTTTGGTGTTCCTTGGTCCTCCTCTGTTCCATTTGCAATTTGTTCATTATCTGGACAGAAGCTGTTGGTTGTAATTTCTTTTTTCTTTTGTTGTTTACTCATATTTTTTCCTTCATTGCCCACCTGTCATTGGCTGTAATATTGCTCCTCTCATTATTTGCTGGATCTGTCCAATTCTGCTTTTTTAGATTTTTTTTTACCTCTTTTACAAATTAGCCTATTCTGTTTGTTTAATACTAATTTCTTCAGCATTTTTGTACCTCCTTTATCAAACTGTTGACTCTTTTTTCATCACTTTCTTATATTACTTTAATTTATTTCCTAATTTTTCTTCTACCTCTCTTATTTGATTTGTTTTAATCATTTTTGAGATCCTTTATCAATTCTTTTTGACCTTGAGAATAATTAATATTTTTCTTGGAGGCTTTGGATGCAACAGTATTGACTTTATTGTCTTCTTCTGAGTTCTAGTCTACCCCGTCACCAAAATATATCCTTTGTTGAATTTCTTTTCTTCTTGTTGTTTGCTTATTTTTCTTCCTTTTTCTTTTAGTTTAAAAAAATATTGAAGTTAGGTTCTATAATTGTTTAGAAGAGAGCATTGTTCCTGTCTTCAGGGTTTTTGTGCAACTACCTTCAGAACTGGCACTGGGGATCTATCTGCTTTCAGTTCTTCCAAGGTGGTAAGATGTGAGGAGAGCTGTTTTTAATACTCTCTCAGCCTATGCTCTGATCTGTGAGCAATCACAAGCACTCTTTTACCCCTTGGAACTATAGTCATTCCCATGCTTCCTTGTGGCTGCAAGTGCTAATGTATGCTAGTATTCTTCCTCACAATGTGACTATGCTCCAGGACTGTGAGCCAACTCTGCATATGGTCAACATGGCAAGAATTTCACACACAGAGCCAGCAAAGGGACCCTTATAATCCCCTGAACAGTCTAATCCCCCCCTTACCATCTATGTGTGAAGAGTATGTAAAGATTGGATTTGGCTATCTCATGATTGTAACAATGAAGGTACTTAGCTCTTCCTTGATAGTGAAGATAAAATTGTAATCCCTGGACTATTTTTAGATTTTAATCCCCAAAGTGTTAACTCAGTATTTAAAGTAGATCTACCCATTTTAACTACAAAAGGTATTAACTAACTACAAAAAGGTGTTAACTAACTACAAGAGGTGTGACATCCATTTCATACACTTAGTGGGCAGTCCTGGAGAGGACCCTCTGCTGTGATTGGTAGACGTAAAAATTTATGGGAAGAGACACAAGAGAAAAAGGTCTTTAAATAGAGGGAACAGAGACACACAGAATCAAGAATGAAGATTCAGTCACTCAGAGTTGGACTGGAATCAAGATCAGTCACTTGGGTTTGGAGTGAAGAAGAGTCACTCGGAGGAGAGACTGGAAGACAGACACTTGAGGAGAGACTGGAAGACAGACACTCAGACTTGGAGTAAAGACACTTGGTTGTGGAACTGGACCCCTGGAGGAGCTTGTGCAGGAGACCTCAGACTTCTTTTGTTTTAGAAGGTGATCATGGTGAGTAAAAGGCTGACTTAGTTTCCTTGCCTTTCTGGAGGTGTGAATCTCCAAGAAAGGCCCATCATCTTGAGACTCCTTGTCCCTTGCTGGGGCTTAGAATTTCTACCTGGCTCAGAGGAAGCTGGAGCTTTCTCTCTCTGTGTCTCTCTTTCTCTCTCTGTCTCTCTCTGTCTCTGTCTCTGTCTCTCTCTCTCTCTCCTTTTCTCTCTTCCTTAATATCCTCCCTCTATTGTAAAATAAACTACCATAAATTACATTTTACTTTAATAACTCATTTTGGGATTTAGAAATTAAATCCCTGGAGACCAACAGTTAATTATTCAGATCCAACATAAAAATTTAACATAAGTGAATCAAATTTTCTTTGTCTATCAATCAGCAACTTTTAAATTAACCAATCAAAAACTTAAGCACCCCTACTTAACACTAACAGTCCCTTGTCCCCATATGGATTTTCCAGTAATCTTCAGACAGAAGTTCAGTGGTGGGTGGTGTCTTCAGCACAGGTTCTACCAACATAGCCTCCTCCAGGAAAGGAAGGCCTCTCCAGAACCAATCTCTCCAAAAGCCAGGAAAGGAAGGCCAGCTACTCACCCAGCTCTCAACGTAGAGTTTCTAAAGGTGAATTCCCCAGGAGAAGTCCTCCAAAGAAGCAGTCCAAAGGAGAAGTTCCAAAAGCAAAGCCAAAGACCCCTGGACAGGAAGTTCAGGACTTTTTCCATGTTACTTCCTGTCCCTTCCTCCACTTTACAGAAACCAATTGCAGTCTTTCAATTTGATTAGCACTGTAGAGGGTAGGGAAGTGGCCTCTGGAGTTGTCACCCAGTTTAGCAAGTGACTTGCGAATTTAGTGTTAAGTAGGGGCACTTAAATTTTTTATTAATTGATTTAAATGTTGCTGATTGATAGACAAAGAAAGTTTGTCATTCTTCAGATGTGGCTGAGAGTTCTTGATGCTTTGGTGGGGCCTGCCCTGAGGTGTTGTGCTCCACATCCACCCCAGTGCACTAGATTCCTCATGCCAGCCTGCTAAAATATTTTGAGCTACAAATTTTCTTCACCTTGTCTTTTTGTAACTTATTTTGTTCCAGAATTTATCTTGAGATATTATATTATTACTTTTTGGAGGGTAATTTGGTAGGATTCAGATTGAACCTTCTCTGCCATCTTGGCTCCACCCCTGTGTATGTCTTTGCATCTAGCAAGACAACTATTAGGTTTATTTCCTAAGATGACCAAGTTAAAAGGAAAAGTATCTATCTCTTCTAAAATATTTATGGCAGTTTTCTTTGTGGTGACAAAGAACTGAAAATTGAAGGGATGCCAATCAATTGGGGAATTGCTTTACAAATTATAACTTATTATATTATTGTGATGGACTACTGCTATACCATAAGAAATGACAAAAAGGTAAATTCTGGGAAACATAGAAAGACCTAAATATAATTATGAAGAGCAAAATAAGCAGAGCCAAGAGAATATTATATACAGTGTCAGAAATATCATTTAAAAAATGACTTGTATTATGTCCACCTCAAGAGAAAGAACTAATAAATAGAAATAAGTAAGACATAATAATATATGTGTATGTATCTGTGTATACATATATCTTTTTGTCATATGATGCCTTCACAATTGGGAGAAAGGCAAGGAGAAGGGCTTGACTACATATTTTAATGTAACAAATTAATAAATAAATATTTTTAAAAGAAAAAAATGATTTATTAGGATAGAGCCTATGTGAGTAGAGAGAAAGGTATGAAAGGTGTTGTGGAGATAGAAACAAGATTCAGCAACTGATTGATTATGAACAGAGTAAAGTCTAGGACAAGGCTTCTTAACTTTGGATCCATAGACACAATGGTGTGCTGGTAAATGTATAACTGACTCACCAAAAATACATATGCATTACACACTTTCAAGCTTAATCTGCATTATTTGCATTTTCTTTATCACCTTCTTAAATTTTGACTCTCAACAAAACAATAAACTAAGTCCCCATTTGTAACATTTGTTGACTTCTGAAGTGTAAATACTAACACCAGTAACTGAACAATGGATTCTCCCAAGTCAGTTCAAGATGGCTCCAGCTGGAGAAATTGAGTGTTATTCAGATAGACAGATAGACAGAGATAGATAAGTGTATTTCAATCTGCTCAGTTTCCTTTGTGATACTGTTAATTTTATTTGCTTGCATTTAAAAACATTCTGAGGAGTCCATAAACTTCCCAAGAGTGCAAAAGGGGGCTATAACACACACAAAAAAAGATTAAGAGCTCCTGATCTTATATCACATCATGTTGGTAATGCTGGGTAACTAGAAGGATGGTAGAGTTGGGAATATTTGGAGGAAGGACAGAGGAAAATATGAATCCTCCTTTGAACATGTTTGAATGCCTTTGAGATATCCAGTGAAGATGTCTATCTGGCAGTTTATAACATAGGACTGAAGTTCAAGAGAGATTCAGGCTGGATCTATAGACTGGGGAGTCATATGTATAGATACAATCATTGAACCTAGGGCAGCTATGGAATCATGAAGACTATAGTGATATATAGAGCCCAAAACAGAATTTTGGGAGATGCCCACATTTAATGGGCAGGAGCAGAAGGATGATTTCTCAAAGGAAACTGAGAAAAAAAGAAAGAGAACCAAGAGAGAATTGTGTCAGAGCAGCCACAGAAGGAAAAAATAACCAGGAGGAGATGGTGGTCATTGTCAAAAGCTACAGAAAGGTCAAGAAGATATGTCTAAAAAATGCTATTGGATTTAGGAGTTGAGAACATTTTATTAATACTTTTCATCCCTTTATCTTCATTTCCATAAATATCTCTCTGATCTGGATCTTTACCACCTCAGCCCTGGATGAAGCAGCTGCTGGGATGATTTTTCTGGCTTCCAGTTTCTTCCCAATTCATCCTGTTACCGGTAGCAAGAATAAACTTCGTGTCAATCCCCATTTGAGAACTACTCTAATTGTTTATCTCATTAAATCCAAATTCCTTAATCTGGCTTCCAGACACGTTTTATTCATTCCCATTCTCAACACACACACACACACGCACCCTCTCGCTCTGGTTCTCTCTCTCTCTCTCTCTCTCTCTCTCTCTCTCTCTCTCTCTCTCTCTCTCTCTCTCTCTCTCTCTCTCTGTCTCTCTGTCTCTCTGTCTCTCTGTCTCTGTCTCTCTCTCTCTCTCTCTCTCTCTCTCTCTCTCTCTCTCTCTCTCTCTCTCTGTCTCTCTGTCTCTCTGTCTCTCTGTCTCTGTCTCTGTCTCTCTCTCTCTCTCTCTCTCTCTCTCTCTCTCTCTCTCTCTCTCTCTCTCTCTCTCTCTCTCTCTCTCGTATGGTTTCTCTCTCCTGGCCAAGTTTATCTTCTCATTAAGTACTCCATTCACTTTGCTTCAATACTGCTGCCTCTGCCTTCCATTTGAAATGCTTTACCAATTTGATCAATCTGTCTCTCAATAACTTTAAAACTTATTTAAAACTTGGCTTGAGCCTGGGTTCCTCCAGAAAAAAAAAAGTGTCCCTGATTAACTGCAGCTGATCCTGATTATATGCAGATTGCCAATATTGATATTAATTTGCATGTCTTGATAAGTTGTTTGCATTAGTCAAATTTCCATGTATTTTCTCCCTCCCCAAATAGACTGCAAATTTCTTGAAAGTTGAGGAAGCATCTTCCACTTTCTTTGTCTTCTACAGAATCTGAATGGCTTACAGAAATATGGGCTTCAATTGACATAGATAAAGAAGGATTAGCAATTAAGCAAGGGAACATATGCACTAGGAAATTCCACAGTAATTTAGCATAAGTGTAAGCAAACATGAGGGGAAGCATGATCACATGTTGGAAAAAGCACTGATTCTGAAGTCTAAAGACCTGGAATCAAATCAGGCTTTTTACTACCTATCAACTTTTTACTTTTACTACCTATCAACTTGGCCAATTCATTTAATCTCTATCAGCCTGTTTCTTCATCTGTAAAATAAGAGGGTTGGATTAAATGGCCTCTTAAGTCCATTACAGCTCTTGATTTATGGTCCTATTAGTAGGGTAGAAATTAATCCTAAACTTTGCATATACAAAGGGTATCTTTTAAGAACTGCAGTCCACTTCCTCCCTTCTTTGTAGAGCTGAGGCAACATGATTTTAGAATATTGCATATACAGTCAGACATATTTGATGTTTTGGTTGTTTTTGCTGACCTGCTTTTTTTGCTCCTTTCTTTTTCAACTTTTGTTGATACAAGGGATGAATTACTGAAAAGGGAAGAGGGAGGGATACATATGCAAATAAAAATAATACAAACAAAAGAGAATTTTAAATCTTAATTTTTTTAAAGCAACAGCAAAAAAAAAAAGAAGCAATGTTTAAAGACTAAAACCCATAAAGTAAAGCTGCTGTCATCTATGTAGAAAACTAAGGAGACTGGTACTTCTCTATGCTATACTCCAAATGTCATTTATTTTCAAATATAACATTGATATTTATCATACTCTCATTTTCATTTGTTGAAAATGTTCTGGGGCAGGTGACTCAGTGTATAGAGAGCCAGTCTTGTAGATGGGAGGTTATAGACTCAAATCTAGCCTCAGACATTTACTGGCTATGTGACCCTGGACAAGTCACTTAACCTCCATTGCCTAGCCCTTACCACTCCTCTGCTTCAGAACCAATGTACAGTATTTATTCTAAGATGGACGGTAAGGCTTTTAGGGGGGGGGAAGAAAATATTCTAAGGAACAGTGTTGGTACAGATGATTATGTGGAAGGATAAGTTCTGAACTCCTAACCTGTTTAATATACCATAAATAAAAATCATCAACCTACTCTGTGCTATAGGCAGGATCCCTCCATCAAATGAGGTAAAAAGCATTCCCTAAATTGCTTGAATATCCTTCCTGATTACAAATAATAGCTATGGGTTCAGATGATCTTTCACACTAAAGGTAACTCCTGAATTTTGAAAGCCAATGAAAAAATAGCCCCAAATGTAGCAAGTATCTTATTCACTAGGAAAGTAAGTATCACCATCTGAGGAGATTTTCTTTATGGATGAATGTTTCAGAATTCTAGAATGTTAGACCTGGAGAAACATTTCTAAATCCATAACCCTACAATCCTTGGCAATCACAGAGTCATAGATCCTTATCAAGTCCAAACTTCTCATTTTATAAGTGAAGCCCAAAGTGATGAAGTGATTGAACCCAAACGCCTATAACCAAAGACATTGTTTGATTTAATATTTGTAGGAAGGAAGACTTCAAAATACCTGGATGAAGTCAGGAAAAAAAATGGAAACATTTTGAAGCAAAATAGAGCAGTTATGCAATCATGAAAAAAAATAAAGATTTTAATTCTGAAAAAAAGGTTTGCAAGTAATTAGCATTTTCATATACAAATGCAATGTTGGTTAAGTTCCCTAATTGACTGTTAAACCAGAGCTCCTTGAATGTATTAAAGTGGTTGACAACCCCTCAACTTGCCTTAGTTCACTCCTCACTTCAAAGTACAAGGATGACTCTCTGAGTTGTTCCAAGAAGTAACCTACCTAGAAGCAAACCATGTACACATGATCTAATTAGGCAAGCCAGTACCTGGGATATAGTCACTTCCTTTTTAAAATTTTCTTTCCCTTCATATAGGACCTTATGGAAATTCAAAGGGCTTGCAGTCAAAGAATCAGGATCTTCCACAGGAAAGATAGCAGCAATGGAGTCACCTAAAAAAGTAGCAATTTATGACTGGAAAAAGCACTTGCTTCTGGAAATCCACCCACTCCCGGAATGCTTAATCAATGATAGCAGTGGAATGGCCTCTAGACAAAAAATAGGCATTGGAGAGAAAGAAATCACCAGAGAGAAGATCAAGGTTGATATTTCATAAAGTTGTACACAATAGAGGTAAAATGTAAAATGGCTAATTGATAGCTTTGCAAAAACTGTTTCCCATCCCAAACCATGGGGCTAGCTATTTAATTCTGTTCTATTCATTCTGTAATGCATGCTGTGGTTCTTTTGAACTTAGAATTTCCTTTTATGTATGAAAATAAAAAATGTGTTCCATACACAATTCATGTTTGTCCATGGTACCTTTTTTTTTACTTTTCCTCCTTTTTGGAGGAGCTCTAACATAGAGCCAAAGGTAACATGATTACAATTAGCAACTTTCCTCAGAAAGCCAAGGTGGGAGTGATGATCCAATGAATGTGCATATTGGAATACCTACTTCCCCTGATGAAAAGTTCAACCTCCCCAAGGTTTAACAAATCCTGGCAACCATAATAGCAGGTAAGTAACAAAAATTGGCACAATTTACCATCCTCTAAAGCCTTGTTGAGTGATGCCTATATAGCCCCTGTGTTAAATATGCATCTAGAGACAAATACACAAACCTGTGATTTCACCATGGTTCATAATGGTTTCATCAGTGTAGGAAATTCCAAGTATGATTAAGTGGCTTGCACATGATCACAAAGCTAGTGTGTGTCCTAGAGGAGAACATTACTAGTATGGATGTTATATCAAAGAATTCATGTTCACATCATAGAGAACACTGGGATGCTATAAAACAGTTTGTCAGGGAAGTGCTGGGTGGTGAAGACCTGAAGCTAAATCTTGGCTCTGACATTTCCTAGCTATGTCTTTCAGCTTCAATTCTCTCATCAGTAAAGTAGAAATAATATCATTACAATGACTACATTTCCAAGTCCAAAATCATGTTGTTGAGAGGCCATTTCATTATATCTGGTTAATGTCTTTCAAGTGTTATAAGTGAGAACAAAGTCAACTATAATGAGCCTCTACCTTAACATAATATTAACAGATCTGTGGAGGAAGTCTGTTTGCATGTATCAGTTTCTCACATTCTCCTTACTACTTCCTAGATCTTTACCTAATACTGTTGTTGCTCTCTGTACTTTGCTCAGCTTGTTTAGGATCTCTGGAACAAGGACCAGCACTTCCACTGGCCCTCTTTTGTGACAGAACCAGAATAAGAGGATAACTTTAACCCATAGCATCCAAGTCAGCCAGTTCATTTATAATTGATCAATTCAGTTCCAACTGAGACTAAGTAGCACAATAGATAGAGCACCGGGCCTGGAGTTAGGAAGACCTAAGTTCAAATCTGACCTAAGATACTAGTTGTGTGACTTAATCACTTAACCTCTGGAAAACTCAGTTTCCTTCTCTGTAAAATAAGGGTGATGATAATAACACCTCTCTCCTAGGGTGGTTGTGAGGATAAAACAACATTTATGAAGTTCTTTGCAAACTTTAAAATACTATATAAATGTTAGTTAATAATAATAATAATCTGTAACTAGGTGGCTCAGTAGATAGAGCCTTGGATACAGAGTCAGAAAGACCCACGTTTAAATCGTCCCTCAGATACACTGTATGACCCTGAGCAAATCACTTAACCTGTGTTTGCCATAATCCACTGCAGCAGGAAGTAGCAAACTACTCCAGTGTCTTTGCAAGAATATCCCATGGATGGTATTAGTATGCTGCTGTTCATGGGATCACAATGAGTCAGACACAATCAAATGACTGAACAACAACAATAATAATAATAGGTTCACATTTTCAGAAATCTATTCATTGATATGATTTATTAGATATCCCCCAATCCATCAATATTGTTTTTGCTTACAGTGGAAAGAAAGGAATTCAGACAAGAAGTATCTCTCCAAAACTGGCCAATTTGTGCCATTGAAGGGCATCAATGGATATGACTAGTTCCCGCAACCGAAGCCCCAAACAAAGTTCCACCATCCTCTAAATTCATTGGGCTAAGAGAGAGTTTGTGGAATTATCCCACTATTTTCCTTTCAATTAAATATTTGCAGACACTGCAAATCCAACCAAAGTGCCTTCAGGAACATTTACCTATATCTTCAAATCTCTGATAAATCTCTGGGGTCCTAGAACCTCACAGAAAAAGGAATAGCACATAATCAAACAACTCAATCAATTTAACAAATACCCTTTTTCTTAAATGTCTTCACCAGCATCTTGCAGTTTCCAAGCTTGCAACATGAAATTTTGCAAAACATCTCTAGGCTCAATTTTTTCCTTCTTCCTAAGGTTATATAAAACCACTTTGGGGAAGCAATACCTTTTTTTGATGCTCTACTTGTATATTTTGTTATTTCTACTTTTATTTTCAAATATATGCCTTCCCTTATTCCAACTAGAGAACCATTCCTTGTACCAAAGAAGAGATAGATACTGGACCTGTGATCCCACAAGTAATGGAACTTGTGGTGAGGAAACTCCATTTACCAATGAAAATTGACACCCTCTCTGCAATATAGTATTAGAGAATTGTTTAAAGCACTGAGATATTCAGGGACTTGCTCAGAGTCACACAACCAATATGTGATAACCTAGGTCTTCCTGAATCTGAGAACAGCTCTATCTACTTACTACACCAGAGGGGTCAAACTTCAACCAAAGGTTGCATGTAGCCCCCAACACTCCCTGTATGTAACCTGAAACAGATTAAAATATAATTGAGAATGTTATACAAAATAAAAATGCAATAAAACATAGATAATGTCCCTTTATGGTTTTCTAAGTCATGTGTCCTGCAGAGATCTGTTCTGTTTGAGTATGGCATCACTGCATGATATCATTCTGCCTCTGTACCAAAGAATAAAATTTTTTAAATAATTTAAGCATAAATTAACTAGCATATCAACCAAATATGACCATGTGTACCATAATCCTCACATATAGACTTAGGAACCTGGAGAGTTGAAAGAGATCTTCAAGGAAAAATTCCTAATTCAACCTCCTCATATTATAATTAAGGAAACTGAAACCCAGACAGGTTAAATAATTTGGCCAAGATCACACAGTAAGTGGTAGAACCAGGTCTTCTGATTCCAAATTCTATACTCTTTCCATTATATTGAGTGTCCCTTACTTCTGCAAAGAAGGGACGGCACCTTCGCTAAGCTCTTTCCATAAGTATCCTCAGCCTGTAGATATGAAAAATAATTCAACTCACTTGGAACTAACCCTTCCAGACAAATTATTCTGCCCTTCCCCCAAACACAATTCCATTACCAATCCCCTCCCATAAAGTCTTCCTTGCCTGAATTGTCTGAACTAGCTGTGTTTGATATTCAAATATTTACTATTCTCACAGAAAGAAACATGATTTCTCATTTCAATACTGAACAAAGGGGGCTCATTTGAACAGCATATAATAGTTTTCATGTTGGAAGTAGGTCAACATTTTAAAAGGGCTATATTGTATTTGCTTACAGTTGAAAGAAAGGAATTCAGACAAGAAGCATCTCTCCAAAACTGGCCGGTTTGTTCCGTTGAAATTGGAGAGCTATGATATCATATTGTAGAAATAATATAAGCCAAGGAACATTCTACATACACTGGTTAGTAGTCAAAGTACAGTACCCACAATACCTACCACCCTCCCTGGTGTCATGTTGGTGCAGGTGTTATATTCCTGTTAACAGTTTCATTTCGAATTGAACTACTGAGCTGGCATTGTCTAAGGAATGACTGTAGGACTAGAGAGAATGAGTTATTCTATGGTAAGATGAAGTGTGTATATCCAAGGGCCAAATCCTCATATGTTTGTTATCTAGGGGGTACAAGGGATCTGTGGGATGTTCAGGGGCAACTAGCACCTCTGGTATGAGAGCTTGCCAAGTTGTTTTCAGGACTACTCATTTATCTTTCATGTCCAATTGTCACCCAGCTTTCACCTGTGGCTCCAAGAAACTGTACCATGCACATGTTAGTTGAGGGTTACGGACAGGACTCAAATCAAATTAGATGGATATCTACTCCAAGCATGTGAAAATTTCCCCTGATAGAAGGAGAAGATGAGAATAATTCGTTCCAATGGCCCTGAAGGATGCTGAAGTAGACCCTGAAGAGCACTTAGAGGTTGGTCAGACATTGAAGACACCAAGGTCTTCTATTACTTCCCTGGCCATCACCAGTCATCCTAACTTTGGTCTTTCTACTGAACTTTGAGAACCCTGGTTGAGAGAGTGAGGCTGAAGACTTTGTGCAACTCTTTCCCACTTTAAGCCAATTCATTCACAAATCAAGACATCACTCTGGGATATCATTGATCCTCTTCAAAAATGAAGGATGAACA
The DNA here is from genome assembly GCF_027887165.1 of Monodelphis domestica. NCBI lineage: Eukaryota > Metazoa > Chordata > Mammalia > Didelphimorphia > Didelphidae > Monodelphis > Monodelphis domestica. Next base: position 193,898,528 of record NC_077233.1, read on the forward strand.
ACAAGCAGATACAAGAGTAAAATCATAGTCCCTTCCTTTAAGCAATTTATAAGCAAGCTAAAGAAATAAGATATGCATATGTAAAATGTTCTCTATATAAAAATTTGCTATATTAATATTCTTTATATTCTATTAAATATGTCTATTCCATATATTCTCTTAAAATTATATATAGATTAAAAGCATTATTAGAACAAAATAAAATAGTATGTCTGTGCTACACATTTAGCCACAGCATAAATTTCTATGACTATTTTTCTAAGCACACGTTTCCCCGGAAGCTGATTTTTAAGACTTAATCTGCTTTTTTGGATTTGAGGAAAAGTTATCTAGTTTCCTCATCATCAACTGAATTAGTATATAATTGGGGTCCTTATAGAAAACTCTAGCAGGTTTCCAGATTTGCTTCTAGTTTTGAAGGGGGCTACACTCTTCTTACAGAACATTTCCTTTGAAATGCATTTAAATGGAACACAACATTTATAAACACAGATCTAATCTTTTCACATTTCAACAATAGCCCTAGTCACAAAAAACTGATTCGTTTCATTCTCACTAACATGACAATTATTAACAGCGACTTTCTAGAGATAATGTCTTGTCAAAAGGAAAGATTCAAATGGAAACCTCAGCAGAGAGGTACCTTGGTATAGATGGGTCTTTCAAAGAGAATACTCCTCAAGTCATATCAAGCAGATACCCCTGGGCTCCAGATATAAGTACTTAGCAATATATAAAGGGAAGATTCCTTGAGTCAAAAGTACTGGGTTCAAGCTATGCCCCACCTTTACCTCCTCACTATGTGGTTTTAGACAAGCAAATTTCTTTGAGCATCTATTTTCTCATCTGTAATGATGATAAATAGTCATAATCATTATTGCCTTGCCAGTATCACAGGTTTGCTAAATCTCTTGTAAACAGTAAAGTATTATGAAAGAATATGGTGGTTTTATTATCTGTGTGAGCATCGAAAGTTACAGTTTGGAGCAGTTAGATGGCTCCATAGATAGAGAGCTGGTCCTGGGTTCATATCTGACTACAGACACTTCCTAGCTGTGTGATTCTAGGCAAATTCTTCTGCCTTGGAATCAATACTTAGTATCATTCTAAGACAAAAGGCAAAGGCTAAAAAAAGTTTGAATCTCTCTCTTCCTTTTTAATACATCTTAAAAACCATCTATCACAGAAAGCCTTTCCTGATCCCCTCCCCAAGCTACTAGTGCCCTCCCTCCCAAACTTTGTTGTTGTTTAGTCATGCACCAACTCTTCGTGACCCCATTTGGAGTTTTCTTGGCAAGGATAATAGAGTGGTTTGCCATTCCTTCTTCAGTTCATTTGACAGATGAGGAAACTAAGGCAAACAGGATTAAATTATTTTTCCAGGATCACATAGCTAGATTTGAACACCCAGCTGCCTTCAGGTTGCTCTCCCAAACTGCCATTCATTTAACTTCTTTCTGTACATTTCTCTATTTTCACTTTATAGTTATGCTGCATAAATTTACATATGACCTTGTTGCCTAACCCATTTAAAAGAAAACTCCTTCTCTGTGACCCTGGGCAAGTCACTTGACCCCCATTGCCTAGCCCTTACCCCGCTTCTGCCTTGGAACCAATACACAGTATTGATTTTAAGACAGAAGATAAGGGGTTTTTTCTGAAGAAAGAAAGAAAGAAAGAAAGGAAGAAAGAAAGAAAGAAAGAAAGAAAGAAAGAAAGAAAGAAAGAAAGAAAGAAAGAAAGAAAGAAAGAAAGAAAGAAAGAAAGAAAGAAAGAAAGAAAGAAAGAAAGAAAGAAAGAAAGAAAGAAAGAAAGAAAGAAAGAAAGAAAGAAAGAAAGAAAGAAAGAAAGAAAGAAAGAAAGAAAGAAAGAAAGGAAGGAAGGAAGGAAGGAAGGAAGGAAGGAAGGAAGGAAGGAAGGAAGGAAGGAAGGAAGGAAGGAAGGAGGAAGGAAACTCCTTGAAAGTAGGGATTATCTCATTACTTGTATTGTATCTGCAGTCAAGCATAGTACCTAGCACATAGTAAATATTTATTAAATGCCTATTGATTGATTTGTAGAAGAAGCCACATTTGAATAGATGCCATACCAAGAGCATTTAGTCTGTTAACTTTAAGAATAGTCTAAAAACTCATAGTTCATACAATGATTTGAGTCATGAAGTCGAATTTAAGTTTCTTAAAGGCAGCCACTGTTTTCATTTGTCTTTATATTCTCCGCATGTAATATAGTGCCTTATCTACAGCAGGTGCCTAATAAATGCTTACTGGATTGGATTGCAAATAAAACGAGGACAATGGAGAAAGTGCCCATGAAATCTTCCTTGTTAAAGTTATGAAATTCAGAGTTGGTTGTCTTTTACCTGTCTAGCTGGAATACTTACAAGATTTTACCCTGTTTGTCAGGAAATTCTGACTCGGTGATGTCTGTTTAACATGGGGAGAAAAACAACTGGAATCTTGAAGGCATCATGAAAAATTCAGAGGATATGGATTCAGAGAACTCAGGTTCAAATCCTAACTCTGATACTCATCCCTTGTATGACCTTGGCCAAGTCCCTTCACCACCAGGAAATTCAATATCTTTATCTGTAAAATGAGGAGGTTGGACCAGATGGCCTCTGAGGTCCCTTCCAGCCCTAGATCTGGGACCCTTTGAACCTACTGCCATTTGCAGAAATAAGCAGGTCTAAATGGGACCACTTGGTCCCAGGACCTCCCTCTCCATCCAAGTTCACCTCTTCCAAAAGACATTGTGCACCTGTTCCTACAGATTTGTGTTCTTGAATATAAGTGATAACCCTTCAGAACACTAGTGTAAAGAAAGCAACTTCCTTGGAGGTCAAAGAAAAAAAGGATTAAGGTCAGAGAAGATTCCTTTCCCTCCCCATTAAAGTAATATAGATTTCCTGAGTCTAAAGAAAGGAATGAGCACTTCGTGTTTTTATGTTTCCTTTCACTCATTTCATACGTTTCAAACAGACTCATTCATCTCCACAACTACCCTGGGGAAAGGCTCAACACCCATATACATGTACAAAACATTCAGTATAGATATTAGTCATGTTAAACAGTATAAATAATTCATTCTTTCAGATGAAGTGACTTCCTGAGGCGGCAATTTCCATTGGTGGGCTCTACATTACAATCTAATGGCCTGCACTTCCCAGCTGTGTGACCCTGGACAAGTCATTTGACCCCCATTGCCTAGCTCTTACCACTCTTCTGCCTTGGAACCAATATTGTCTTGGTTCCAAAGCAGAAGGTAAGGGTTTATTAAAATAAAATAAAACAAAACAAAATAAAATAAAATCTAATGGCCTGGCTGTTGTGATTCTGATCCAGAGAGAATATAACAGCTATTCCAGATTAGCCTGGTCCTAAGGTCTTTCTGCTCACCAACAGTCATTATCCTGGCTCATGAAGAGATCTTGAGTGCCAGATAGAAAATCTGGGAAGGAAGACACTTCCCCAGAATCCTAGGAAAAATTCCAGATCAAGAGTAGATAATTCGGCCAAAGATGAAAGGGCAGTTGCTTCTCCATAAAGTTGATTTTTCTATAATTTCTCTTTTTATGACATGAAAATTCAGGGGTCTCTAGATGTTTGTTTCTTTTTTTTAATTGTCCATGACCCTTGGGCTGTGTTTTTTCTGCATAGAAAAGTATCGCCTCACAAAAATGGACCGATAAACTGAGAGAAAAAATAACATACAGATCGTGGACATCTGAATGTACTTAGTGGGAAGGAAACTTAAAAAAAAACTTTCATTTCTTCCTTCTTTTATCCTTAAGCTCAGCAATAAACTAGCACTCTATGGTTAAAAAGTCAAGGGAACAGATGTAAAGTTCTCTTGCCTTAGAATCTATATTTCAAATGGAGCATGTAAATTATAAGAAACCTCCTACCCATCAGTCAGGAGAGCAAATAGGCAGCATTTATTGCAATGGCCCTGTGAAACATCATTTTATTCCACCTGATGCCTTTAGATTCAAGTAAATATTTGTTCATCTAGACCTATTTGCTCAGTTGATCAAGTACAATGCTAATGAACTCAATCTCTCAAGTCTGATGTCCCAAGACCTTTAGTTCGACTGGGAAGAATAGATCATAGTGATAATCTAGGCTAACCCACATGGACTACATGGACTACACCCCAAATCATAGGCAATGGGTTCAAAGCTGAAATGGTCCACACCTCTGAGGGTATGTAGCCCAATCTCCTCATTTTACAAATTTAAAAAACTGAGACACAGAGAATACTCAGTTAGCCAATTATTAAGTAGGAAAGAGTGGACTTGAACACCCTCTCTGATTAAATCCATAGAACCACGGTCCCTCAGTGGGGCTAGACAAGTGCAAACCTATTCCCAACAATGAGAAAAAATAATCATATATTCATAATATCCCAGAATTTTGGATTTGAGAGGGACCTGAGAGATAGTCTAGACCCTTAAGGTAAATCAGTAACATCTCCTTTGGATGATAAAAATGAAACATTACCTCTGAAATTTGTCCACAACTTAGAATCAGATTTTTAGAGCTGAAAGAAATCTTTGTCCAACCTCCTTATTTTAAAATTGAGCAAAACGGAATCCAAGCAGGTGGATTTGCTCAGGATCACATAGTGAGTTACTGGAAAAGTAGAGACTAGAACCAAGTTCCCTTACTATCCATCCAGAATTCTTTGCACTGTATCACACTGCCTTTCTAAATTCAGAGACACAAGTGATGTCAATGGAACTATTCATCTTTCGCCATATTCTTCAGGTTTCTAGATCTCAGTGAAGAGTGAGTCACTAGACATGCCAATTTAAGATCAATTCATTGTGACCCAATGTGGTGCAATGGAAAAGAAAACTGAATTTTGAATCAGAGTACCTGGGTTTAAGTCCACCTCTACTTTGTACTTTCCTGTGTGACCTTAGACACGTAGCATTATCTTTCTGGGGCTCCAATTCTTCATCTATTTTTCAAATGGAGCATGTAAATTATATAAAACCTCATGGACATCAGTTAGGGGAGCCTCAAGTCTTTCACCTTAGACCCTCAAAGGAGGAAATTGAATCAGATGACCTCAAAGGTTCCTTTCAGACCTAATCAATAGTCCTATATGACTAGGCAGCTAAGTGGTGCAATGGATAGAGTACCATGCCTGGCATCAAGAAGACTCATCTTCCTGAGTTCAAATCCAGCCTCAAACACTTATTTAGTTGTCTGACCCTGGGCAAGTCACTTAACTGTGTTTGTCTCAGTTTTCTCATCTGTCAAATGAATTGGAAAAGGAAATTTCAAACCACTGTAGTATCTATGCCAAGAAAACAAAGAAAACTATGCCAAGTAAAGAATCAGACATGACTGAAACATCTGACCAATAACAACCTGTATGACTAAAACTATTGAATTCCTTATGAGAGTAATCTATAAGGTTCCTCTGAAATCCAAAATTATGGGATATAAGATCTAAGAAAAGAAAATTAGAATGATTTTCAGGGAAAGTATTCAATTATACATATAGAAACTATACAATCCCCAATTGTTTCTTTACTTTGTAGGAAATATTTTTCTGATTTTTATCCATTTTATAGTAGCAAATATAAAGTTGGTCTCAAAATCGGGAAGACTTGGATTCAAGTTTTGCCTCTGATACATATTAGTGGTGTGACCTCGGTGAGTCACTTAACTTAGTGACCCAGATAACTCTTTAAGAGTATAAGTAAAAGAACTAGAAACTAAAGGGATATCCATCAATTGGGAATGGCTGATTAAATTGTGGGATATGGTTGTAATGAAATATTATTGTGCCATGAGAAATGACAAACAAATTCATCACCAAAAAACCTGGAAAGACTTATATGAAGGGATGCAAGGTGAAGTCAGAAGAACCTGGAGAACATTGGGCACAAACAATCAACTGTGAAAGACTTCACTATTATCAGCAATGCAAGAATCCAAGACAACTCCAAGGGATTCGTGACAAAAATGGCTATCCATCACCACAGAAGGAGCTGATAGAGTCTAAATACAGATTGAAGCATACTATTCTTCATTTTATTTCCTCCATGATTTCTCTCTAGTGTAAGCAGTATGTATCTTGTTTCACAACATGACAAATAAGGAGATGTGTATTATATGATCATATATGCACAATCTATAACATATTACCTGCCTTCTTGGAAAGGGGGAAGGAGGGAGAGGGAAGGTAAAAAAGAATAAGAAAAAGATTTTTTAATATAATGTGAGACTTTCTCATGGATAAGAATATTTATTATCATTTATTACATATTTATAATAATCTGGTGTATTATTATCACTGTTGCATATTATGTTATCTATAAAAATAAATGGTAACGCAAACGGTTAGAAAATAAGAGAATAAGCTGCAGCAGAGATGTTGAATTCTATTGGTAAAAAGACTTGTTTCTCTACACAAACTAAATCATAATTAGAGGAAGCTGAGGCATGGCAATAGGGTAAGATACCAAAATATACTACCCTTAAAAAAAACATTTTCTCATTATTTAATATAATTCAACAACAAACATTTAACTTCCCATCACGTGCCGAGTAATATCCCAGATGAAATAAGTGAGTTAAATAAGTTTAGATATACCATATGCCTCTCCTCATAAAGCTTCAAATATGTCACATGCAGATAATAATAATGTATGATAGCACATCAGATGGGCAAAAATAAAGTATTTGAGGAAGTACAGAGGCTTCATTATTCCATATAAAACAAGATGATGTTGGGCATAGCCAATGGTATTTAATTTTTCTAAGGATGAGAATAAAGAAGCAAAAAAAAAACCTTTAATCTAGAATTGACATATATGGACCCAAGCTCAGGGAATTTTTCTCATCCTTTGATTTCTGAGACTCACTAGGAGATAAGGATTTGTAGAATCTGAACCAAGTAGAGGAGTGAGAACCAAAAGACTAACAAGAATAGTTCTTTAATCCAATCGCAAATAGGAAAAGCAGGAATCACATGTTCACATTTCTGACATGGGATTTGAACTCAGGTCTTCCTACCTCTGGATATCCCAAGGCTTTATTCACTGTGCCAACTAGCCACCCCTGATTGCATCACACACAGAACTTGCTGATCTGTGCTGAGGGAGTTTTCATATAGCATTTCCTTGTATTAAATCACAAGTTCAGTTAGTTATGGGGCCAATGGTTGGAAAGCTCTTGAAATCCATATGTATTCTGGAAAATCCCTTTTAATCAATTCTTTCAACCCTTTCCCCAACTAGATCATTGGCTTCAGCTCCCCTAAAGTAGACAGACAGACTGATTTGAGTCACCATTTCTTTTAATTTACCAAAGGTAGCAGCTGGAAGAGCAGCTAACAGTCTGTGAAATGTCAAAAAGTCAGGTGCTCTGAGTGGGGAGGACAAGTCAGGGGGCTTGTCTAATTTATAAACTGAGACTGAATATTACTTTGACCCTTTCATTCCATAAAGGAAGTGTGTCATAATCCAAAAGCCATGTGGATTGATAGTGATAAATATCATTTAACTCGAGGATTTGGGGGCCCATTTTCATTTTCCCTTGTGCTTCTTCGATTTTCTCATGGCCTTGCCCCAGGGGTGGGCCTCTTGGTGACCCCAAAGGAGCTCCCTTTTTAATCAGTTCCTGACAAACTGTTATTGTCTACAATGGTGGAGAGAAGTCTGTTGATGGAATATTGAAAGCAGTGAATTTCTAGGCATATGGAAAGAAGTAGATACTAAATTTCTTTTATTCCAGGGTCAGCAAGAAATGAATAGTGCTAAGGTTCTAAAAAAAGTCCCTATTGGCCTCTAAGAGAAAACAATATTATTATTATCATTATTATTATCTTGGTTTGAGCAGATAATTCTTGAGTGGTAGGGTTGGAAACAGTATTGCAACTAGAAATCAGCAGACCTGAATGGAGATCTGGCTTTACTATTTTTTTAACCCTTTAAATCAATTCTCTCCTTTCTTCCTTTTTCTTTCTTTCTTTCTTTCTTTCTTTCTTTCTTTCTTTCTTCCTTTCTTCCTTTCTTTCTTTCTTTCTTTCTTTCTTTCTTTCTTTCTTTCTTTCTTTCTTTCTTTCTTTCTTTCTCTCTCTCTCTCTCTCCCTCCCTCCCTCCCTCCCTTCCTTCCTTCCTTCCTTCCTTTCTTTCTTTCTTTCTTTCTTTCTTTCTTTCTTTCTTTCTTTCTTTCTTTCTTTCTTTCTTTCTTTCTTTCTTTCCTTCCAACCCCTCCTACCCTTTCCCACACTATATAAGGCATTATTTGGCAAACAGATATGTATATATAGATTCCAATTCTCAATTTTTTCTCTGGAGGTGGGCATTCAGAAGTCATTCTTCAAATATTGAAACTGTAGCTGTATATACTGTTCTCTTGGTTTTACTTGTTTCGCTCTTTATTATCCCATGTAGTTCTTTCTAAGATTAAAAAAATTAATCTGCCCATCATTTCTTACAGCACAGTTACATTCCATCACAGTCATATATCATCATTTGTTTAGCCATTCCCAAGACATCTCCCTCAATTTCCAATTCCTTGCCATCATAAAGAAATCGGGTATAAGTATCTTGGAATATTTAGATTCTTGTTCTTTTCCCTTGATCTCCTTGGGAAATAAACCCAATAATATACACAGTTTTATAGGTCTTTAGACTTAATTCCAAATTGCTCTCCAAAATAGTTGAATCAGTTCGCAGGTCCACCAACAATGTATTAGTGTCCCCAGTTTTCTACATCCCATACAACATTTGTCATTTTGCCTTTTTGTGGTTTTAATCAATCTGATGGGTGTGAGATGATAACTTCAGAATTGTTTTGGTTTGCATTTCTTTCATCAGTAGTAATTTAGAGCATTTTTTAAAAATAGTGTTACTATTTACTAGTATCATGACCTTCGATCATTTGTTCCCTTCTCTAGTCTTCATTTTCCTCCTTTGAGAAATGGTGCAAATAATGACTATTACAGACTTCAAAGGGTTGTTGTGAGCTTTAAATAAGATGATACATATAAAAGCATTTTGAAAGAAAATGTTTTTTTTTTTAAAAGCCTTGTAGATGAAAGGATTGTAAGATTATAGATTTACACCTGGAAGAGGCTTTGGAGGTCATTTAATCATAAGATCATAGATACAGAACTGGAAGGAACCTCAGAGGCCTAGTTCTACTCTCTTACTTTTTAGATAAGGAAACTGAGCCCAAGGGAAATTAAATTAATTGCTCAGAGTCACACAGGCAGGCAGCCTAAGAGATGGGAATCCAGCTCTCCTGCCTCCAGAGTCAGTATAATTACTTTGATTTTAGGGAAAGTCAAGTCAAGTAAATAGCAGCTGATACTCAGTTTCTTGGATTTTCATCTAATCCTTAATAAGATGATAGATTTAGTTTGGCTAAACTTTACTGGTTTAAAGATTATTTGTATTTTATCAGCTTTTCTTGGTCCACAGTGGTCTTTCATCTCCACAAATATCTTCTTACTTCCATGTTATATTATGTTCCAAGAGAATTGGGGAGGGGGAAACTCAAATTCAGAATTCTGGACCCTCATCTCTCATCCCCACTGTGAACTGGGCCAAAGTCACTTGCACAAGATCACACAGGTAGCATTAAATGACAGAATTGTCACTTTAATTCAGTCCCCTCTGCCAGTGTTCTCTATCTATTACTGATATTAAGTTCAAATGTCCCAATATACAGATGAGAAAACTGAGGCACAGAAAGGACTTGTCCCAAGGTCACTTGGGAGTTAGTGGTAGAATTATGGAATCATAGATGTAGATGGATAGATCCTTAGAAGTTAACAAGTCCAGTATTTCCATTTTACAGATGAGGAAACTTAAGAGATAGAGACGGAAAAGGACTTGCCCCAAGGTCACTCAGAAGTTAGTGGCAGAGCTGGATTCGCAGAATCATAGATTTAGAAGGAAGAGTCTTCAAAGGCCAGCTAATCTAACCCTCCCACTGTACAGAGGAGGAAACTGAGGTTTACAGAGGTTAAAAAAATTGCCTAAGGTCAGCTAATGTCCCAGACAGTCGTTTGAGAATCTAACGTAAGTCTCTCAGGGCCAGCATCTGTCTCCTGATTCTCCTCTAATATTCTCTCTGATACATTTTACTACAGTGTTGTCACATGAGGGACCATTTTCCATTTGGAGTTGAAATGGGAGTGATTATTGCAAATGAATTCCTTTAACAGTCTAAGTACTCCATTAAAGAAAAACAGACTGGGGATGCTGCAGGGATCATTTCCTGCACCCACCAGCTTGCAGCCTCTTCCCAATCTTGGGCTGCAGCCTCCCCGTCCAAAGTCTGGGGAGCTGAGGGTTATGTCGGGCTTAACCCTCTTAACAGTCTCTTTCCAAAGCTACCATGAGGAGCAGGTGTTTGGGTGTCCTCTAGCTTGGGAGGCAGGCGGGCTCCTTGCTGCTTTGGTTGGGGATTGGGGGTGCGCATGATGGCTCTTTGTTCTTTTCCATGACCACTGACACCGGGCTTGTATTTAATAAAAACTCAGCAAATTGGGACCATTGATGCTAATCCCTCAGCTTTCCACCAGGGATCCCAGGCAGCCACATGTTTCACAGATGACTAAAACAGCTTGTACCAGAGAACACATACATTTACACACACACACACACACACACACACACACACACACACACACAAACGCAGACGTGCACAAGGACCACGAAGGCTAGATTTTATCTAAATGGCAGTCTTTCACAGTGGCTGGGAAGAGTACAGGAGACCGGACATCCTCTAGTCCAGCCCTTCAGCTTACAGAAGAAGAATCTGGGATCCAGAAAGAACACGAACTAGCCAAAGTGACATAGGCAGGAGGTCACGGAATTGACATGGTTACAGCGGATAGTGTGGGATCTGGTGTCAATGAGAACTAAGTTCAAGTCTTAGCTCAGATGCTATCTGGGTGATCTTGGGCAAATCATTTCACCTCTTTCAGCCTCAGATTCTTCCTTTGTAAAGTGAATAGCATAATAATAGCACCTACCTCACAGGGTTATTATAAGGATCAAGTAAGATAAGGATATATAAAATATTTTATAAATATTAACTAAATTCAGGTATTATTATTATTATTATAGCAAGGGAACTTGGGTGGCACAATGTATAACCTGAAATCTGAGTTCAAATCCAGCCTCATATACTTACTAGCTATAAGACCCTGAGCAACTCACTGTTTGCCTCTGTTTCCTCAAATGTCAAATAAGCTGAAGAAGAAAGGGGCAAATCACTCTAGTATCTTTGCCCAGAAAACTCTAAATGGGGTCACAAAGAGTCAGACATGACTGAAACAATTAAATAACAACATTATTATTATTTAAATTAATTTAAATCAATGTCCTCCAAATCGCTGTCCAGCGCTAAATTTATGATCCTTTGATTCTCTGATGGCAAATCCAGTACTCTCCATCAACGGTCCATCAAATATGGACCTTGATAGCTGCAAATGGCCCACAATACTCCAGAGTCGGACCAGAATCAGATTAAAATGTAATTATAAAATAACAAAATAAATAAAACTACAATAGAGCATGGATAAAGTTAATATGTGGTGTTCTAAGTCAATATGCTGCCTCGGGGATCCTCATAGAGTTGAGTAGCACCCAGTTGTATGTGAATTTGACTTCACTGGTGTGTACCTAGGATGCCTACTTACTAACCAAGGAGACATGCTAGAGGGAGTCAGGTAGGAAGGAGGTGCAGCCTGTGTGTAGCCAGGCAATGTGAATAGAGAGTTAAATGTATATTCACTGAAAATGAATTCTATAGAATGCTAGTTAAATGGAGTCAAAAATAAACTTGAGATATCTGGATAATTTCCTTAAGTGCCCATTGAATTTTGCTGCGTTTGATTCAAGTCTTATTTATATGTGGTTTCCAAATCCAACCATTTTTTCAGTCAATTCTATTTTGTATTTTCTTTCCCTCTATCATAAGAAAGGTAGTCAGGGCAGCTAGGTGACTTACTGGATAGAATGGCAAGTCTAGAGATGGGAGGTCCTGGGTTCAAATCTGTTTTCAGACATTTCCTAGCTGTGAGCCCCTGGGCAGGTCACTTAGCCCCATTGCCTAGCCTTTACCTTTCTTCTGCCTTTGAACCTATACTTGGTATCAATTTTAAAACAAGGGAAGGAGGGAAGGAGGAGAAGGAGGAGGAAGAGGGAGAAACTAGAAAGAGGAGGAGATGGAGGAGGAGGAGGAGAGACAGAGTCAGAAGTAAAGTCTGGAAATGATACTTGGGGATGGAAAAAAAGAACTTAGCTTGCTGATATATAGACCTTTACATTTAGCAATGATGAACTTCATCATTTCTACTTTAAGCCCAGCTTATAATGATCCTGTCATTTGTAGATCTTTTTTTTTAAGTTTTTCAAATGTATTTTGTTTTTACATAACAAATTTGTTTACAGATGTTTCCCACTTCATGAGAGTTCTCTTGTAACAAAGTTAGACAATAAAATAAAACTAACAATACAGCGACCTCATCTGAAAGTGTATGCAAAACATCTGTAAGCACTCCCTATCTCTCTATTACTTTAAATGATCACAAATCTATTTTTTTCTCCCTCTGACTCTCAACCCCTGAGGGGAAAAGAGAAAATAAAAATACAATTTCTCATAATAAATATGCAGTCAAGCAAAACAAATTCCTTCAATGGCTGAATAGAAAAGTATATATGCTATAATGGTTGCATATAATATAATACATAATATATCATATTTATTATTTTATTATGAAATTTATTTCCATCTTAATAATTATATATTATATGTAATGTGTTTTATATATAATTTTATAAACAGTCATTGAGGGGATTTATTTTGCTTGACTGTGGGTATTTATTATAGAAAATTGAATTTTTATTTTCTTTTTAAAATATATATATAGTTCTTTTATGTTTTTTATCTTATATGTCATTTACATGTATTTTATGATAGATAGATAGATAGATAGATAGATAGATAGATAGATAGATAGATAGATAGATGGATAGATGGATAGATAGATAGATAGATAGATCCTGGTTCTATTAATATATATGTTATTTTCTATACCCAAATCCATTACCTCTCTATAATGAACAGTAAGTTCCATCACTAGTCCTCTGGAATCGAGCACAGTCTTTTCAGCTTCTAAAGTGTTATCTAAATTTCCTCTTTTTAATTTCCCCTCACTATACTCTGGGTGGAAGTACAAGGAACCAGACAAGAAGTATATGACTAGCTGCAGTTAGGTTGACTAACTAGAGTTCAAATATAGCCTTAGATACTTACTAGCTGTATGGCCTTGGGCAAGTCACTTAACTTTGTTGTGTTTGGTTTCCTCATCTGTAAAATGAGCTAGAAAAGAGACAAACCACTCCAGTATCTTTGTGGAGAAAGCCTCAAATGGGATCACAAAGTCATACATGACTGAACCACAATAATAAACAACTGAGAATGCAAAGACAATACTTTAACCCTATAATGGGCAGCTACATGGATCAGGAGATAGAGTCCCAGAGCCTGGAGTCAAGACCAGACTTCAAACGCAGCCTCAGGCATTAGCCATGTGACCTTAGGCAAGTCTCAGTTTCCCCATCTATAGAATGGAGATAATAATAGCACCCATCTCCCAAAGTTGTCGTGAGGATCAAATAAGATAATATTTGTAAAGTACTTAACCTAGTGCCCCACACATAGTAAGTGCTATTTAAGTGTTAGCTGGTATTACTATTATTACCCTAAAATAGGTTTCCCCCTGCTCATTAATTTACTCCCATTTCATTCTAACTAAACTAGTCATGTTAGTGATGTAATCCTTCAGCAACTTCTCTTAGTCAAGGAATAACTTGATAGAACACAAAATCATTAAACGTTGAGAGAAGCTGGAATCCCGATAGAGCTGTAAGAATCATGTGGCTTATACTGGATTTTGTGGGTTTGGAATTCTTGGAAGATGCCATTCCTGCAGCAGAACTATCCCATGATGCAATCAAACTTTGGCAGGAAAAGTATTAGTGAAAAAAACTGGCCCTCACCGGCTCAGGAACAATAGAGTTCTGGTCACTAGTAATGTGAGAAAATCCACTAATACCCCCCTGCCAACTGGATATATTTTGTGGGATTAAAAATAACAGAGAGAAAAGAGAGAAACAAACCCAATTCTAATGAAATCCCCTGGCCACAGAAGGGGAAAGGCTGAACAGATATAAATATATAATATATCAAATAAGAAAACACATGTAAAATGTTTTGCAAACCTTAAAGTACAAAAGAAGTGCCAGCTATTGTTATGTACTACAACACTGAGAAAGGGGGGAAATGCCTTGTGATATTGAGAACTTCTTTAGTCAATGTTTAAAAATTAATCCCCCCTTTGTTGTTTCATTTTCACTTGTGTTTAGCTTTCTAAGTAAATAAATACAGAAGCTTTTTTGCTATGTAAATCTTTTTTAGAAAAATAAGCATTCACAGGTACACAAATATAAGCCATATGACTAATAAAATTGACAAATATGAAGAAAAGAAAGAAGACCAAAATGATGCAGTGAAAAAAAAAAGTAATCAGAGAAACATGCTGAGGACTATGTAAATAATGATCATTACATTAACAAAACCAAAAAAAGTAGAAAAAAGGCATTTGGGAAAGGTAGGGGGAAATAGGACGCTTTTGGTATTCTTCTGCTAACATTAATTTGATAACCTGTACCCCACTACTGGACAAGATCTCTAAGGAGGTCAAAGGCAGAAAGAAATGCCATGGGAGGGGGGGGGCAAAAGATTCAGAAGAGTTCTCTGTAGAACAAAGGGGCTTGTTCAAAATCACATAGGGAGTAGTTAATAGAACCAGACTTCAAACCCAGAATCTGTGATTCCAAAATCAGCCAACTGTACCATTCTGCTGCTGCTTCTATAGGTATTCACTACTTTATGTCAATCAAGATAGACTATATCTGGAGACAGAATCCTGGGTTCAAATATGGCCTCATATGCTTCCTAGCTGTGTGAACCTGGGCAAGTCACTTAACCCCCATTGCCTAGCCCTTATAGCTCTTCTGCCTTGGAACCAGTACATAGTATTGATCCTAAGGCAAAAGGTAAGGTTTTGAGAAATTTTTTATAGACCACATCATATACAGCCCTTTTTTCTCTACTCAAAGTATTCTGTAGAGAACTCAAAACACAGAACTGAAAATAAAGTGGGGGCTCATTCATTGGGAAATAGCTAAGCAAATTCTGGTGTATAAGTATAATAAGATACTATTATTATATTAATGATAACTATGAGGAATTGAGAGAAATTTAGAGAGGCTACATGAACTGATGTAGAAAGAAAGAGTGAGACCAAGTGAGATCAATACATGCAATGACTACAATAAAGTGAGTAAGACCACAGGAAAAAAGAAAAACTCAGAGCAATTGTCATGACCAATCTTGGACCAGAAAAAGAAATGAAGAAATGTACCTCCTTCATTTTAGTAAAGAGGTGGAGTCTATGGATGTGGAATATTATATATGCTGCCAGATGTTGTCACTATGTCAGTTGGTCTTGTTTAACTGTTTTCTTCATTACAAGGGTGGGTTCAATGACAGTAGAGGACAGGACTGGGGGGGAGAAATATCTAAAAATGACCCTGATATAAAAAAATAGCATCAACAAATAAATTTTAAATAATTTGGAGTTTATAGTTTAACTGTTGTCACCTTTTACTTTATTTAAATGTTGTCATAGTTTGGTACAAAAATTACTTTAAAACTTTTAAATATAGAGCTATAAAATACTCTAACTGATAGGGGTAAGGTATTTTCTGTCTCCAACATCAAGACATTTGGTTAAATTATATTCAATGCAGTAAATGAATTTTACATGCATTCTAAGTACAAGGCTATGTGGAGAACAATGTTTCCTCAGTCCATTTAGACTAAATATTCCATCCAGCTTTCATGTTCAAGTGTCCATTGTGTGGCAGACACTGGGCTAGGCATTTGACCCAAAGACAAAATGAAAAATCATCCCTCTCCTCAAGGAGCTTACACTCATCTTCTCCAGGCTAGTCATAGGGTGATTATTTTTGCCAGGGACTACTGAAGACCTTTTACTAACTTTTAAAGGGGTTGTATTAATGTAGAGAATAGCCATATCAAGAACATTATAGGTGCTTGAAGAAGTGATTTAATTGTTAGATCCTCTAGGGCAGGAGGAATCTTTCTTTGCCTTTAATAAATATTCATTGGCTCATTGAAGTAATCATCTAAACTTAGCTGCTAAAATTTCTCTCATTCTCTTGTTCTTATTACCTCTCTTACTCTTTGCATCTGAAAAATATCCATTTTCTCCAACTGGGGCAGTAGTAAAAAGAAATAAGGTCGGCTATGTGAAAGCATTTTGTATTTACAAAAAGAGGCAATGACTTCAAAAAAGAGAAGTGACCTCAAAAGCAAGAAGCCCTAGGTTCAAGTCTCGTCTCTGACATCTTCTCAATTGGGAAACCACAGTAAAGTCACTTCTCAGTGGTCCCCAAGAATCTAAGTTGTACAGAAGGTGCTTACCTTTCATAGGAGTTTCTCATCAGGAATTCCTTGCTCCAATGAAATCACAGATCTAGTCCAGATCTTGAGCAAACTCAAAAATATATCAAGCCTCAGAATGTGTATTTTCAAAGCTTATACAATTTTTAGAATTGATTCAAAGAATCTCTAGGGTTTTGCATAAACCCATCAAGAACTAAATCATTCTGAGACCAAGAGAAAACAAGTATGTATTTTCAAGAACAGGAAACCAACTAAATAAAAATATTTGATAATTTTGCAGATTGTCCCCTTTATACGCCAACATATTGTTCTTGTTTTCCAGATGAGAAAAACAGCCATAAGAAGCAGATGTGTTCTACTCAGAGACAAAATCAGAATTAAAGCACTAAGTTCTTACAATGTTTATTTGTTTGTTTTGACTTTACTACAATAATATAGAATATGAAAAAATCAAATGTATGTTTAATTCATAATTGATATCATTTTATATAATATATTAATTTACTTTATAAATTAATTATTGTTAGAATATTAAAAATAGAAGAAACTTAGGGGAAGAGGTTTAGTATTTTTGATAGTGTCATATTCTTGCTCTACTAATTCATAACAATTAGAGTTTTCCTAAAATAAAGTGGTTGACTTCAGAGATAGCAAAATCCAGACACTTAAAATCTCTAAGCAGTGACTAGATGACCACCTGTTGGTGATGTTATAGACAGAACCCATCTGACGATCTGACCACAGGATTTATCTACTTCCTCATTTCCAAGGATCTCCTCCACCTGCCCATTTCCACCACATCATATTGGAATCATAAAAAGCTGGCTTCTCTCAGAACTTTACCACCTCCAAGAGCTAGTTCAGTTCTTCCATAACCTCTTCTTTTTGCCCCTTTCAGGTCCCTTTTAACTTTTTCCAGATTATATATCATTACAATTTTTAATAATAATCATTTTCTAACATTTTGTGATCCATGTTTTTCCTAAGAAGTAACAATAAAAAGAAATCCCATTGAAAATAAGTATTTATGCATAAAATATCTGGAGGTAATCAACTAAGATGCATGCAGTATTTATTATAAATACAACTACTCAATATTATTTACAACAATAAAAGAATACAAAAAATTTCAAGACCATTTACTGGAGGTGGCTAAGTGGTTCAGTGGATAGAGACTTAGGCCTGGAGATGGGAAGTCCTGGGTTTAAATCTGTTTTCAGACAGTTCCTAGCTGTGTGACCCTGGACAAATCACTTAACCCCCATTGCTTAGTCCTTACCACTCTTCTGCTTTGGAACCAATACACAGCATTAATTCTAAGAAGGAAGGTAAGGATTAAAAAAAAAAGAAATTGACAACTTCAATGGAAACAGCACAGTGGAAAATGCCTTAGATCTGGGTTCAAATTCTGATTTTAATAATTGCTCTCTGTATAATTTTAGGCAAGTTACTTAAACTTCCCTGTCCCCATTTCTTCATCCATAAAATGAAGGGGATGATATGGAAATCCTCTCATTACCCAGCCAACTTTTGATCCATGATTCTACTTTCTACCCTTATTGTAATCTTCAATTCTATGACCTATTCCATTTTCCTGGTCCATCTTGCCTACTCTGGCTTTATGCATCTCTATACCCAGTTTAGATCCTTTAACTTGGCACTTTGATGTTTCAAAGCCTTTTTTTTTTCTAATTTGCAATTTCATTGTGTGAAATAGGTCTTGAACTTAGGTCTTCCTGAATTTAAGGCCAATTTTTTATTTAATATGCCACACAGCTTCTCCCTAGAATCTTAGTAATTCTATGTTAGTCTGCATGGTGGTCACTTTTATTTTCTCTACTCTTGGTTGATTGTTGTCTTTTATACTTGAAGAGGACCAAAATGGCATCTTGATGTCTTTTGACTCATACATAAAATGGATTTAAGACAGACAGAATTACACAAAGTTGTCTCTCTTCAAGTTATCAAAGTCCAGCACAAGGACAAAAGTCAAGATGATTGATTGATGATGGCCTGGGATGCCACAGATGACCTTGGTTTCCTTAATGTCTAACCGAGTTCTAAGCACTCCACAGTGTTAGTAGTAGTTCAGCTACCTTCATGGCTTTGGAACAAATTGTTTTCCTTCCCTCCTTTGGCTGAGGGAAAGTCTTCCCCTGCCTAAGGTAGATGTCCGCTCCCCCCAACCCCACTCACCAATGCTTTGGAGGCCTGTTGGTTACCCTCAAATTGGTAAACGTTCATCCACCAATATGGTCAGCCAGAGTGCGACTGCAGCATGTGCTTCAGCCTCTCGGAGCCACAGGTGAGAGCTGGGTGACAGGTAGACACCAAAAGCGGACAGTCACCCTGAAAAAGGCTCAACAAGTCCTCATACCAGAGATATTAGGCTTCCCTGAACACCCTGTACATTCCTTTTACTCTTACTACCAACTAGACCTTCACCCTCCAGTAGATGTCCCAGCCTTTTACTTTACTCTGAAAATGAATGCTTTCTGACATTAGCTCCTTCAGCTCCCCATCACCACATCTTAAAACCTCTCAGACCAAAATGTCAATAATAAGGAAATGGTCATAAATTGTGAAAATAAAGGATACAGAAGGATCTGGATTAATGCAAAGCAATAAAAAAGCAGAAGCAGGAGACTGGAGTGTAGAGTAATTATGATCATATGAGGAAAAGTGAAAAAGAACAGAAATCCTGATAGGGACCCAGAGGCAGAGACTGAAAAAGTATTATGATACATTATATGTTGACATCTGGGAGGCAGTTCTGGGGTACAGTACAGAGAGCACAAACTTGGAGTAAAAAAATCCAAGTTTAAATCCGATCTCAAACATTTACTAGCAAATGCATGTGTCTACCTCAGTTTCCTCATCTGTAAAATAGACATCATAATAAATAGCACCCATCTCCTAAACTTGTTATGAGAATAGAATGAAAAGATATTTATAAAGCATTTTATAAATCTTATGTCACTATAAAAATGCTAGCTATGATTTGTTGTTGTTTAGTCATTTCGGTTATGCCTGACTCTGCAACCCCACTAGGGATTTTCTTTGCAAAAAACATGCCATTTCCTTCTCCAGCTCATTTGAAGATGAGGAAACTGAGGCAAACAAGGTTAATTAACTTGCCCAGGATCACACAGCTAGTAAGGGTCTGAGCCTGGATTTGCACTCAGATCTTCCCAACTCCAGGCTGGTGCTCTCTCCACTGTGCTACCTAGCTGCTCAGCTATCATCATTGAAATCAATTGATTTAAAATCAAGTAGTAGGCAAGTTGATTTGTTTATGTTAAGTGTTGTTTCTAATAAAATAAATAATTATAGAGCCCTTCTACAAATAAAAATTAATAAATAAAACATTTCATTTTGATAGGGGGAGAGGCAATCCTTAAACCTCTCAGAGACATTACCCTTTCTCTTTTTCATTCCAGGAATAAAAGAAGAGGCATCACCATTATTCACTAAAACTAATCCCAATACCTGTGCCCTTGATTCTGTTCCCTCCTACCTTTTCTAATCCCAACCTCTCTTCTGATCTGAAGACTTGTCTCCAACTACTTTCTAGAAATATTTACCTGAGAGTCCCATGGAACCATTTCCTTGTTAAACTCAATAAAATAAATTTGTTTTCTTTCCCCAAGTATATTCTTTCTTTTTGATTTCAATATTTTTGTTTTTAATGCCATGATTTACTCAGTCACTAATGTTGTTAACTTGAGAGTTGAGCCAATGACTCTTCCTCTCCCTCATTTTTCATATCAAATCCATTACAAAGTCAAGCCTATTTCCACAACACCTCTCCAACCATCCCCTCATCTCTATTCAAATTACCACCATCTTGACATAAGCTTTATCACTATCTTCTGGATTGCTGTAATAGCCTCACACAGGTTTCCCATCTCACCTCTCTCCCTCCCTTCTAATTCATTCTTCATGCCATTGGCATAATTAACTTTGTTATCTATAGAAAAGCATTCCATTACTCTGTTCAAAAACTTTCAATGGCTCTTTATTGACACTGAGAACTTTCACTGGCTTTTTCTCATGCTTGAAAAACTCAACTTCCTTATCTTCACCTTCCTGGCTTCCTTCAAGTCCAACTAAAATCTTACCTTCAATGAGAAGCCTTTTCTAAATTCCTTTAATGCTAGTGTCTTCTATGGATTATCTCCAATTTCTCTACACCAAGAATCTTACTTCTATGTCATTGCTTTCATTTTGTCTCCCCCATTAGACTGTGAGCTTCTTGAGAGGAGATTTTCTTTGTATCCTCAGAGCTTGACATAGTACCTGGCACATGTTGTTGTTCAGTGGAGTCCTTCTCTCTGTAACATTCCAGGACTCTATGATCTCCACCATCTCCCAAAGTCTGTCCAAGCTCATGTTCAATGCTTCCATGATACTATCTATCCATCTCGTCCTCTGCTGTCCCTTTCTTCTTTTGCCTTTAATCTTTCTAGCATCAGAGACTTTTCCAATGAGTCCTGTCTTCTCAGGATGTGGCCAAAGAATTTAGCTTCAGATTCAGTATTTGTTCTTTCAGTGAATACTCAGAGTTAATAAGTGTTGACTGATTTGATCCCCTCAAAGGAACTTACAGAAGACTAAGAGCTTGGGGGCAAGAAGGTGACTCAGTAGATTGAAAGCCAAACCAAACCTAGCAGACTGGCCAATATGGCAGCAAAGGAAAGTAATAAATGTTGGAGTGGATGTGGCAAAATTGAGACACTGCTGGTAGATTTGTCAGCTGGCCCAACCATACTGGAGGACAATTTGGAACTATGCACAATGGGCTTTAAAAGATTGCCTACTCTTTGACTCAGCCATAGCACTGTTGGGTTTGTACCCCAAAGAGATAATAAAGGGAAAAATCATGTATAAAATTATTTATAGCTGCATTCTTTGTGGTGGCAAAAAAAATTGGAAAATGAGGGGACATCCATCAATTGGGGAATGGCTGAATAAATTGTGGTATCTGATGATGATGGAATATTATTGTGCTGAAAGGAACAAAGAACTGGAAATTTTCTATGTGAACTGGAAAGACCTCCAGGAATTGATGCAGAGCAAAAGGAGTAGAACCCGGAGAACATTGTACACAGAGACTGAAACACTGTGGTACAATCAAATGTAATGTACTTCTCTACTAGCAGCAATGCAGTGATCCAGGACAATTCAGAGGAACTTATGAGAAAGAACACTATCCACATCCAGAGAAAGAACTGTAGAAGTAGAAACACAGAAGAAAAACATATGATCAATCATCTAGTTCTATGGGGATAGGATTAGGATTTTGATGTTAAAAGATCCTTCTGCTGCAAATATGAATAACATGGAAATAGGTTTTGAACAATGATACATGTTAAACCTAGTAGAACTGCTTGTCAGATCTGAGAGGGGGGAGGAAAAAAGTGGGGAGGATCACAAATCATGTAACCATGGAAAAAATATTCTAAATTTAAAAAAAAAGAAAGAAAAAAGAAAACCAGACCAAGAGATGGAAGAACCCGGGTTCAAATGTGGCCTCAGTGACTTCCTAGCTGTGTGATCCTGGGCAAGTCACTTAATCCCCATTGCCTAACCCTAACCACTCTTCTGGACCAATACAGTATTGATTCGAAGATGGAACATAAAGACTTAAAAAAAAAAAGTCTAGGTGCTTCATAAATGCTTACTGAATGAGTAGCATATTTTTAAAATGCTTCTTCCTAGCACAGAAGAGCTCTACAATTTGACAACCTTTCCAGCTTTATTTCATATTATTTACCACTAGGTACACTTATTCACTAGACAAAAGAGATAATTCTCTATCCTTGAAAAACTTTGTGATCTCACATTTGTCAGCTTTTGCCTGGGCAATTCCCTATGACTGAAATGGCCCCTCTCCATTTCTTTACCTGTTCAGTCCCTGTGATTCCATTGATATGAGGAATCCCAGATGAGGAAACTCTCTCTACTAAAGCAGGTTAGCATCTCCTAATGAGCTAGGAACACTAAAAAGTTAGTATGTGCCAGAGGTATCATCTCTTCCATGAAATCATCCCTGAATTCTTTGGCTAGTATCAAGCTTTCCCTTCAAGCCTCACCTTGCATTTTGTTTCATAACTGTAATGCACTTCTCATTTAACAGTGTGAATTAGATATGCAGGTTGATTTCTTAAACCATATTAAGCTCTCTTAGGTGAGTAGCCCTATATATTCTCAACTTCTTATTTTTTTCATTGTCTCCACCAGGACAAAATCTGTGCTCAACCCACTAGGTTATTAATAAATCTTTAAGTATATATGTGCATATGCATTAATATGTGTGTTAACATGGAAGGAATTCCTATTCAAGTACGTGTTGTGATGGATGGCATTTGAACTTCCTTCCAAATCTTTAATTCCATAATTATTTATTAAGCAAAACATTGAGGTTTTTCAATGCCTTGTTGGATCCATAATCTCATCGTTTTATTATGTTCATTCCCTCAACCAATGTGGATAGCAGCTAATTCATGCCTTCTTACTCTGTATTCTTTATTTACATCCTTCCATAAATCCAACAGCCTAGTGGCCTTTTAAAATTTCACTAACAGGGGGGCGGAGTCAAGATGGCAGCTTAGCAAGCAGCAAAAGTTCAGACCTTGTGGAAGACCCTTCCTTACCGATACAGACTGAATGCTCCTAGGGCACCGAAATCCAAGCTGAACAACAGTACAGAAGCGGGGAACCCTCCTTCTGGACTCAAATCAAAAGGTACACCCCCCCCCCAAAAGCCAGAATCCGAGAATACTCAGGGCTAAAGGGAAGGCAGAGCGAAGGTCCCAGGACCCCTCCCCCACAACCCAGAGGACTGAGCCCCCAGCAGCAGCAGGAACCTCTGAGCAGGCAAAGGTGCTGGTTTGCAGGATCTACCTTGGGAGCAGCGGGGTGCCCGGCTGTGGCTGGGTCCCTCCATCAGGCTCCAGCCTCACCCTTGCCTCGGGCACATCCAGACCAATCCAGTTGAACTAATCCCATCAGAACTCCTCAGAGTTTAGGGAGGCGGGCAAAGGCACTTGCGGACAGCAGAGAAGCAGCTAGAGAGAACTGGAGAGAACCTGAGCGGCCCAGCCTTCCAGGAGTCTTCAGAGCCTCAGTGCTTCATACCACATACAGCCCAACCCAATTGAATTCAATCCAATCAAAAGCCTCCAGAGGACAGGGAAGCTAACATTCCTCCCCTAGAGAATGTACCAAGAGATCTGACAAAGCTCCAAGAGGGGAGACTGACAGCCCCAAAACCAAAACAAAATGAGAGGAGCAAGAGCACAGCCAAATACGGGGAGCAAAGAAGGGGTAAACTTGAGCAAACAACAGAAAAAGAAAAAAGAAATTACAATAGACAGCTTCTGCACAGGTAATGAGCAAAGAGCAAATGAAACAGAGGGGGAGAACCCAGCAAAGAAAAAATCAGAAATCCCAGCGAATTGGATACAGGCTTTGGAAGAACTCAAAATGCAATTCAAAACACAATTAAGAGAGGCTGAAGACAATTGGGAAAAGAGCTTAAAAACTAAGATAAGTCATCTGGAAACAGAAAATAGTGTCTTGAAAGCCAAAATCAACCAGATGGAAAATGAGGCAAAGGAGATGAAAGATGAGGCAAAGCAGATGAAAGATGAGGCGAAGAAGATGAAAGATGACCTCCAAAGAAAATCCAACCAAAAGGAAAAGGACGACCAAAAAACTAAGGATGAAATCCAGTCTTTAAGAACCAGAATACAACAACTTGAATCAAGTGACCTCACAAGGCAGCAAGACACTATAAAACAAAACCAAAAGAATGAAAAAATTGAGGAAAATATGAAGCATCTCATTCACAAAACAGAGGATTTAGAAAATCGTTCAAGGAGAGACAATTTAAGAATTATTGGCCTACCAGAAGACCATGACAAAAGAAACAGCCTGGACATTATATTACAGGAAATTATTAAAGAAAACTGCCCCAAAATCCTTGAACAAGAAGGAAAAGTGGAGATTTATAGAATCCACAGATCACCTCCTGTACTTAATCCCCAACTGACAACACCCAGGAATGTTATAGCCAAATTCAAGAACTATAAGACCAAAGAAAAGATATTACAAGCTGCCAAGAAGAAGTCATTCAGATACCAAGGAACCACAGTGAGGATAACTCAGGATCTGGCTGCATCCACACTGAAAAAAAGAAAGGCATGGAATACGATATAATGTAAAGCAAGGGAACTAGGTCTACAACCAAGAATCAACTACCCAGCAAAACTGACTATATTCTTACAGGGGAAAGTATGGTCATTCAACAAAATAGAAGAATTTCAAGAATTCATAAAGAAAAGACCAGACCTGAACAGAAAATTTGATGTCTAAGCACAGAACTCAAGAGAGTCATCAAAAGGTAATTAAAAAGATGGGGAAAAAATTTTTTTAAGAGACTCAATAAGTTAAAATGATATGTATCCCTATAAGAAAACAGGTCATTGGTAACTCTTAAAAACTGTTGTTATTAGCTGGGCAGCAAAAAGAAGTATACTTAGAGGGAACAGCAACAAACTGTATAGGATGAAAGGACAAGACATAAATAGGTATATAGATATATGCATGCAAAAATACATACACATGAGCTTAAAATAGGTTAATATTAAAAGAAATGGGAAAAGAAACAAATAGGGGTAAATTTATATGTCATAAAGAGGCTCATGGTGGGAGGGGAGAGAACATCAATACACTGGAAGGGTAAAGAGGCCAGAGACAGGAAATACTCAACTTTTATGTGCTTTGAAAGTGACTTAAAGAGGGAAAAACAATCCAATCCATTGGGGGCAGAGAATAGATTTGCATCCTATAGGGGAGTAGAAGGGTAACAAACAGTCTGGTGGGGAGGGAAGCAGTACAAGAGAGGGAGGGAGCGGGGGGTTAATTTTACAAAGACTATAGGGAAAATAAGGGGGGGATAAATAGGGAGAGGGGTATAAATAGGGAGGGGGGTAGAAAGGGAAGTAAAATAAGGGTGGGAACAAGGGGGACTGTTCAAAAGCAAACATTGGTGTAGAAGGAAATAGTGAAAGAAGAAAAGGCAGGTAAAGGAGCAGAAATCAAAATGCTGGGAAATACACAGCTAGTAATCATAACTCTGAATGTGAATGGAATGAACTCACCCATAAAACGCAAGCGAATAGCAGAGTGGATTAGAGTCCAAAACCCTGCCATATGCTGTCTACAAGAAACACATATGAGAAAGGTAGATACACATAGGGTGAAAGTAAGAGGGTGGAGCCAAATCTATTGGGCATCAACTGACAAAAAGAAGGAAAAAATGCAAAGGAAGGAGGGCTTGCAGTCCCAGATCTCAAACTATACTATTAAGCAGTGGCTATCAAAACAATTTGGGACTGGCTAAGAGACAGAAAGGAGGACCAGTGGAATAGACTTGGCATAAATGATCTCAGCAAGACAGTTTATGACAAACCCAAAGACCCCAGCTTTTGGGACACAAATCCATTATTTGATAAAAACTGCTGGGAAAATTGGAAGACAGTGTGGGAGAGATTAGGTTTGGATCAACACCTCACACCCTACACCAAGATAAATTCAGAATGGGTGAATGTCTTGAACATAAAGAAGGAAACTATAAGTAAATTAGGTGAACACGGAATAGTATACCTGTTAGACCTTTGGGAAGGGAAAGATTTTAAAACCAAGCAAGACTTAGAAAGAGTCACAAAATGTAAAATAAATAATTTTGACTACATCAAATTAAAAAGTTTTTGTACAAACAATACCAATGTAACTAAAATCAGAAGGGTAGCAACAAATTGGGAAACAATCTTCATAAAAACCTCTGACAAAGGTTTAATTACTCAAATTTACAAAGAGCTAAATCAATTATACAAAAAATCAAGCCATTCTCCAATTGATAAATGGGCAAGGGACATGAACAAGCAGTTCTCAGCCAAAGAAATCAAAATTATTAATAAGCACATGAAAAAGTGTTCTACATCTCTTATAATCAGAGAGATGCAAATCAAAACAACTCTGAGGTATCACCTCACACCTAGCAGAATGGCTAACATAACAGCTATGGAAAGTAATGAATGCTGGAGGGGATGTGGCAAAGTAGGGACACTAATTCATTGCTGGTGGAGTTGTGAATTAATCCAACCATTCTGGAGGGTAATTTGGAACTATGCCCAAAGGGCGATAAAAGACTGTCTTCCCTTTGATCCAGCCATAGCACTACTGGGCTTGTACCCCAAAGAGATAATAAGGAAAAAGACTTGTACAAGAATATTCATAGCTGCACTCTTCGTGGTAGCCAAAAATTGGAAAATGAGGGAATGCCCTTCAATTGGGGAATGGCTGAACAAATTGTGGTATATGTTGGTGATGGAATACTATTGTGCTCAAAGGAATAATAAAGTGGAGGAATTCCATGGAGACTGGAACAACCTCCAGGAAGTGATACAGAGCGAAAGGAGCAGAACCAGGAAAACATTGTACACAGAGACGGATACATTGTGGTACAATCAAAGGTAATGGACTTCTCCATTAGTGGCAATGCAATGACCCTGAACAATCTGCAGGGATCTAAAAAACACTATCCACAAGTAGAAGATAAACTGTGGGAGTAAAAATACCGATGAAAAGCAACTGCTTGACTACAGGGGTGGAGGGGATATGACTGAGGAGAGACTCTAAATGAACACTCTAATGTAAATACCAACAACATGGAAATGGGTTTGAATCAAGAACACATGTGATACCCAGTGGAATTGCGTGTGGGCTAAGGGAGAGGTGATGGGAGGAAAGGGAGGGAAGAAAAGAAAATGATCTTTGTTTCCAATGAATAATGTTTGGAAATGACCAAATAAAAAGAAAAAAGAAAAAAGAAAAAAAATTTCACGAATACCAGAGCAACATTGAGGGTGTCCATCTGTTATTTCCCACTCTGACTATATGACTTTCCTTCTTTTCCAAACTTACATACATCCTCAATGATGATTTTTCTCATTTATCTCATTTCTCATACACAAATCATTCTTCTAATAGAATGAGGACTATCTATACCTACTAAACTTTTTTTCTACTGCTTTCTTTAGTGGAGTTGAAATTATGATTATTCTGAAACAGTGAAGTCCCATGATTCATAGCCATATAGCACCACTGGGTGAATATTTATATTAAAAAGACAGACTTTTGTATAATTCAAAGTACTTTGCAGTTTTCCAAATGTGATCCAGCATGCTCTTCTCTTTTTGTTCAATTCTGGAACCATTCCACTGACAACCAGTGGTACCTGTCCAAGATCTAGGTAGTTATAAACTTACACAAGTACTTGACATCCACCTGGATACATGTGATAACCTGTGCAATAGATACTCTTTATTACCCATAGATTAGCCATTGATCAATGATGACTTTTTTGATTGTGACAAATCACATAATAGATTTTGAAAATAATGAAAATAGAAAAGTATATAAAAGAACCAAAGGTCTACTTTCAATATATGAGATAAACAGCAAGTATGTTAGAGTGAAAAAAATGAAAATAATGAATTTAGAGTCAGAGAGTCAGAGTACTTTGGTTCGAGTTCTAACTCTGCCTCTTACAATCTATTTGACTTTGGCTGCTTAATAATCCTGGTTCTCCATTTCCTCATCTGAAAAATGAGGACTAGATGATCCCTAAAGCCCCTTCCAGCTCTAAACTTATCATACTACAATCATTTTAGCCATCTTGAGTTCTAAATGTTCCAAAAGTTCAGCATAAGAATGATGAAATCTTTGATTCTTCCAACCCTCCCCTTCTTGATTAGCTCTCTTGAGTTATGGTTGGAGAGCTTTGTGTCAGACATCAAGAGAAAGAGGTCTAGGGTGATCATCTTGGTCTTTGCGTCAGCCTAACTTATACCAACACCATGGTGGTGACCCGCTGCTCTAAGGAGTCATACATAGACTAGAAAAGCTGGTAAACATCATATCAAACTACCTGATTTCACAGAAAACAAAAATGAGACCTCAAGAAGTGAAATGGTTTATCTCAGGTCACAGACTAGTCATTGGAAGACCCAGAACTAGTATGCTGGTCTTCTGATATTCCTACAGCAGCAAGCTCCCACATCCTTTGGAAGAGAGATGTGACTTTCTTATATTTGGAAGGATTCATATATATATATAGTCAGTATGTGATTTGAGAGAATTACACAGATCTAAACTAATTCAGACTTGGAACAAAAGTCCTTGTCCTCTTCTTCATGGCATTTTGACCATTTTTCCACAATCACCAAAACTGAATTTATCTAAGTTCTTCAGAATGCAGAATTAAGAGGGAAATCATTTTGAGTTACTCTCCAGGGTATTGTTGGGTTATTTTTTTAAACCCTTACCTTCCATCTTAGAATCAATACACTGTATTGGATTCAAGGCAGAAGAGCAATAAGGGCTAAGCAATGGGAGTATAGTAACTTGCCCACAGTCTCACATCTAGGAAGTATCTAAGATCAGATTTGAACCCAGGACCTGCTCTCTCTAAGTCTAGTTCTCAATTCACTGAGCCACCTCAATGCCTCCAGGGTGCTTTAATATCTAGTTGACTTAACTGTATCTATCCCATGAACAGGTGAAAGCTTCTTATTTAACTAAGCAGACAGAATTAGCTTTTTCAGCACCTGGGTCTGTTCATATACAATTTCATTTTTATTGTTGTTTTTCCAATGCTATGTAGAACAGAGCACTTTACAGTTTGCATCTGAGTGGGTGGTCAGTCTTTAGACTTAAATATATTTATTTGAATGGGGAAAGGCACATGCATACATATGAAAATATTTTAAAATCATCATTTACATCATCAGTTCTCTGTACATTTTTTTCATTAAAAGTGGAGCTGGCAAAAGTTCTGCAAGTTGCCAAAAGTTTAAAAACTCTCCTTTAAGCAGTAGTTCATTGAGAGACGTGAGTGACAGCAGATGAAGGCCTCTTTAGAATAGACTCAACAGAAAATGACAGTGGTTCATTTGTGGAAAGTTTTGCTCCAACTTGTTTGGCTGCAAAAAAGTCTTTTGCATATCTGTCTATTGTAAATTTGTATTTCTGGTTCTCTTTGATTGAATACTCTCTGTGCTTCTTAGCTGCTTCTTCAAAGGATTCTTTGACAAATGGGGTTTTTAACTCAGGTCCTGATTTGTCATTAAGTGTTTGCTGAAATAATGAGTGGAATGGATTATACTTGAGTGGCACAGGGTGCCTGCTGCTTTCTTTGCTGATCTTGTTTAAGACATGCTCTTGAGGAGACACAGAGTCCTTATCAGAGATCTGTGAAAAATTTCTTTTGGGAGGGGAGAAAGCTGATCTTTCCCGCACTTCTTGAAGGGCACACTGAATTTCATTCCTGGAGGCTTGGATCTCATGAGCAGGAGGCAACAATGAAGAGTTTTCCATTTTGGGTGACATCATGCTGTGCTCTGCATTTTGTCCATCTTGAATTTGGGATACCTTAGAATCCCAGTTGGCCCCAGGTTTCAGAGTTTGTACCGAAGTGGTTGCGTTTAGGAGACACTGTTGGTAAAGAAGAGCATCACTAATGGGGCCACACTTGGGCCAGACTAAGAGCCGGGAAGACAAAGGGTACTGCCGGTAGGTCGTGGCCACACTGACATTAGAAGAAATCAGTTCCATGTTCCCAGATCCAGAATACTGCATTGTTAGATCAAGACAGGTAGGCAAAAAATTGCAAAAGTCCTTGCTTGGAGTTTCCACTGGAGTCGGGCTATAGGCAGTTTTATAAGTGTTATATTCAGGTCCATGCACCATGCGGTTAGGCAGAAATAAGGCAGCAGCTTGAGTGGCTTCCATCATCTCTCTCTCTTTAAATTCTCTCTCTAGCATAATATTCTCTAATTCTTTATCAGCAAATGCTCGTCTTTTTCTCATCCTGTCGCTCACCGGAGGAGGCAGAGGGGAAGTCCCTCCTAAGTAAGTCTCTGTTGGAATGGGGCGATAGCCTATAAAGGGCAAGGGATGAAGATGAATGATATTAATATGTGAAGGAAATAAAGGTCTGAACGTCAACACGACAAGAAGAAACTTGAGAATGAGGACCCTCATTCCACCCTTAACAGCATTTAAGAACTACCTGTCCACAATTCTACATTACTAGAACTTTCTAACCCCATGCAGAGGAGCAAGAAGGTAACTACAGATCCAACAAAACAATTTCAGAATTGGGAGAGATTTGGAAGACTACCTAAGCCAACCCATAACTGACACAGAATCCTCTCCACTGTCCACTTTCTCCGGCTTTACCTTTTTTTGGTTTACTGACTCAAAACTTAATGTTTTTCACAAGCCCTAGAATTTTAGGAGAGGCTGTTGTTTACTATATAAATATTAGATCTAGAAGACACCTTTGAGATCATCTAGTATTTTACTCAGAAGAAAACTGAGAGCTAGAGAGGTGATGTGACTTGGCCATTGTCCCCCAACCAGCTAGTGGCAGAGCCCAAGGTCAAGGTCTCAAGGTCTCCCAGGTCAGTATTCTAGCCATCTTTCCAAGTTGCCTTGCTTGCTTCCTACAATAAATTGCATTATCATCACATCACCCTTTTTCTATTATCAAAAAAGAAATCTATACCTAGAGCAGATGTCATATTTATTTTCTAAAGATGGACCATTATGTACACATTGTTACAGATGTGGAATAATCCAAGGATAACTAGAAGAAAAGAGAAATAAAGAAATTTAATGCAGATTAGTAAGAAGAACAAAAGATAAGATTCAGAATGAATTTCAGAGACAGCAAGGGAAGCAGAGGACACTAGAAAGACCTTTGTTGCCTAGCTAAACATTGCATTGAACATTATTGTTACTCTTCTCAGGGGGAAAAAGTCAAGGAAAGAAAATTCACTACAAGGTATTTGAAGAACCTGGTTTTTTGCCAAGATGATTAGTGCTTGAGGAAAGATTTTTTTTAAAACCAGGTAATCATTACAACACAGATTAAGTCATCCCATATTTTATGAATAGAGACAGGGTCAAAAAAAAAAAAGATTAGTGTAATATAAATAGCATTTCTGGCAACATTAAATATCTTCAGCTTGTCATTCACCAGTATTCACCACTATCAAATTTGTTTAAAAAGTCCATTGTGCCATTTGTGTTTACATAATGACAAATCCATTGCACTCATTTGCAAATAAAATAAAAAATGAAAATTAATGTTTCTATTTCTATAGCACAAATCCTTGCCAGGAAGCTATTTATCTAGATTCTGGCTGACATTTTTGCACAGGCAGCTCAATTGCATTCTTAAAGTATGGTCTTTATCATGATAATTTGGTTTGCCCAGTTTACAACCAAATTAATTTCTGATGTACAATAATTATTTCGAGATCTGAGCTACATGGCACAAAATCAGGAAATGGAAAATAGCTCATGAACCTAGTATATTCAACTAATAAAACCTCGTAATTCTGGACTTGGAAATATGCTTTTTGACCTCAATTTTCTGGGATGGAAATAAATAAAATTAAATACAGTGACAGGCTTTTTTCAAAATATAATTTTTTTTCAGCAAGGTCATCAGTATACTGTTTAGCAGGTCAGCACATAAAGATCTCCTTCAATTGAAGAACACAAAGTATCCTTTTAAAGGAAAGAAAAAGAGAGAATCTATGCATGGCTAGATCTCTGGGCACTAGAACAAGTGAATAAGTATAGTCACCAGGGCTACACGACCCACATTGACCCTTTAATTCATTTGTTTGGATATAGAAATGGCCCAAAAGAATACCGAGAAGAGGCATATTTATGAAATAGCTTATTATTTGAAGCATTGCTTTAGGTCAGGAATTCAGATTATCAAGAAAAGTATAGATCAATAGCAACTCTGAAGGAAAAGACAAAAGTAAAATTTGCCAAGGGAATTCCTCAGATTAGATGGCCATACCAAAGCAACTTGCTAGGTTCAACTCCTTAAGTCACTTTACCCTGTTTAGAGTCAGTCCCTGGAGTGTTCAGCAAGGATATTGGTAAGGATTCCTTTCTTTGGTTCTTTCTTCCCAATTAACAGCTGTTCTTTCTAATCACACTCACAGTTATCATTAGCATAAACCTGACACAGGGAATTTTCGTGTTGCCTAAATTGGCCAGTAAACTGCAACTAAACACGTTATGATAGTTCAGCAGTAAACAAGTCATCCCAAATGGAGCCATGCTTAGCACACACTTTTTAATGTTGTTAGAATTATTGCCTTCTGCTATGGCTATTCAGTGCAAGAAAAGAAGGTTTCAGATCTAAGAAATGCTTTCTTCTCAGACCTCTCCAGGTCAATGAATGTACAAGTCCTAAGAAGCAGAGATTAGGCAGCCCAACATAGCTCATTTCAAGTGCAAAAGCCCTTGGCTCCCCACCCACCCACTCCACCCGAGATCTAGAGGATAGGTTTTTGTTTTGTTTTACCTTCCAAAATGCTTTTGGCCAGCAAACTGGGTGCCCGGACTTGTCTTTGGTAGACTGCTTTGCGTTCAAAATTATTCTGTTTCCCAGAGAACCCTTTCTTGTCCTGCACATAGAGAGGAGTAAAAAATTAAGCAATCTGTCAAAGAAAAGGGGCAGGTGAGGGAGACAGATTGTGAAGACCATGCTCTAAAACCTCTTTTTCATTTCCCTGATCTGAAAACAAATCCTGATATGATGAGAAAATGAATATATGTGTGCAAAAACCTCAATGACAGACCCTTCGGATGGGAATGGGATAGATACCATGCCTATCAGAGGAGGGGAAAGGTCCAGACTCTACTTTTTCCTGGCGTGGGGATCAAATGCCACTTCTCAATCTCCAGCCTCCTTTCACCTCTTCCCACTCCACCCCCATTCCTCCTGTGCTCTCCCAGGCTCTGAGAGCCCTTAGCAATCTGTTTTCCCAGGAAGGCTCCCTGCTGCTTGTTTGTGCCCCAAATCTGGCATAATCAACCAAATTCCCACCTAAATTGTGACTACCTTTGAGAGAGACAGAGAGACAGAGACAGAGACAGACAGAGGGAGGGAGGGAGGGAGAGAGACAGAGAGACAGAGAGAGAGAGAGAGAGAGAGAGAGAGAGAGAGAGAGAGAGAGAGAGAGAGAGAGAGAGAGAGAGAGAGAGAGAGAGAGAGAGAGAATGAGCACACATATAAGACTCTAGAATAAAGATCTACAAATGATTTGGAGCATAGAGTAAGAATACCAAACCCACTGAAAACCAAGGGGTCAATTCAGAGGAGACCAGAGTCAAGAAGAAATTTATCCTAACCAGAGCATGCTGACTAGATGGCTAGAAGGAGATAGTGATTGTGATGATTTAGAACTACTGAAAAGAATAGATAACTATCATAGGTCAGTGATTCTGGAGGCTTGTTTTCTCCCTTCAACTCTGAGCAGCTAAGATCTCTGCCTATAAAGATCCCCTTTCTTGCCCCCAGACACCCTGGAAATGCAAGATTAGTCTTTTATGCATTTTAGGAAAATAAGTGCAAAACTAAACCACCCAGAACAGCCAGGTGGAGGAGGGATAAGGCAGTTTCTCAACCATAACCCCACGAATGGTGATGTGGGTCGTGGCCCAAACCCATCAGATTCAGCTGGGCTGAAATCCTAGGCCTGGGAGAGGGTTGGATTTCCAGCTGTGGAGAAAGCTCATCCATCCTACTCTCTTACCTCCAGCTTTGCCTTGCCCACAAAGGGGGGAAAGACAGCCCACTTAACCCTGCCAAAACAAAAGAATCTAAGAAGGTGATGAGCTTTCTGGAGTGGGGAAGAAAAATAGTAATGGAATATTTTTATTTTGCTTTGTTCTTGAGTTTTATTGAAAAACCTTGAGTTGATTTCAGTCAGGTGCAAACCAATAGATTTCTAGTGCTCAGTACCAGATATCAGGGAGATCTTCTGGTTAAAAATAAAATCAGGATTCTTCTCTTAGTATTCTTTCTCTGTCTCCATTCCTAGTATGGCAAGGTGCTGTCAACCTAAGGTGTCATTTGATCCATAAAAAGGAAGTGGGATAAATAATATCATTTCTAGTATGAGCAGTGGTAGCATTAAAGTAAGGCAATGGGTAACACATTTATATTAAAAGGGAGTAAGTTTTGAAGTCAGGAAGTTTAAATATCACTTCTGATACATATTATCTGTGTGATCCTGAGAAATTATTTTTTTTATTTAACTTCTCAGAGCCCATGCCAGTTCTCTAAAAGGAAGTTAAAGATGAGTTGCTGGTCTGTATCAGTGAGAAGGGATCTTCCACAAGGCAAATACTCTACCCCATTCAAATCCCAACTCTCATTTTGACTGATCTGGGTTCTAAGTTCTTTCCATCCCTTCAGAAATGTATTTAGGAAGACCTCTAAGTTTCTCACTCATAGAGCTTTAGCTGATAGAGACAATAGTCTGGAACTTCCTTTCTGATTTTAGCAAATTAACAATTTGTCTGCAACTAGATTGGAAGTGATATTATTCAACTAACAACCATTAATTTGTCGTTTCCCCAATTTATCACTTCCAATCTAGTTGCAGACAAATTAGTTGCAATGATTGGGGAGGGAGAAGGAAGAGAGAGGCACAAACAGTCAGGTACTCTCTCTAGTCCTCAGGACTCTCCAATGGACAAATGAGAGGTACTCTTACATCCACTTTTGAGAGGGAAGAAAGAGGAAGGGCATTATGTTCACCCATTTAAAAAAAATCATCATGGGAAGAATAGAAGGGAAAAAGAAGTTGCAACCCTTGGTCAAAGATTTCAAAGATTAGCTTTCTCCCCCTCTGGGTTGCTAGAATCTCTGTCTTTTAAGAGTGAAATGGGGCCCCCAGAGAGCTAGTGGGACTATCTTTCTGAATGGTCATGGGATCCTAAAATTTAGAACTGGAAAAGACCTCAGACATTTTTAATCCAGCTCTCTCATTTTTATAGATGAGAATACAGAATCTCAAAAAGGATTCCTAACTTTTGTATATACAAGCAATAAAAAAAAAGAACCCATAATAGTACCCTGCCCTCTCTCTCCAACTCTAGCATTCATTCCACTAGACTAAGGTGAAGTCCATGAACTTTTTTAACATTTGATATGTTTAATATATGTTCAATATTCAGTACTCCAATAAAATTGTCTTTTGTAATCCTATGCATTTGAAAAAATTATTTAGAGGAGTTCATATGTTTCACCAGACTGCAAGAGGGATCCAGGACATTGAAAAGGTTAAGAATCCTTCACTAAATCATGAATGTCTCAGAATGTTTCATCTAAAGATTCATCCACACACATACCCCAAGCAGCTCCCCAAACTCCCCTCTGGTGCCCCCTAAAGGGCGGGGTTCCTAGTATCTATATTGAAATTTACACACAGAGACACAAGCACGCACAAGCACAAACACAGGAGCGCGCGACTGGTACTTCTTTCTTCTGATAAATTATCCACCACCACCAGCTCTCCCTCCCATGCCCATTGCCCATTCCCATGCCACCCGTACCCCGTAGCCAAATACCCACCTCAGTGGCCTGCTGCCTGCGAAGCGCCACCTGAGCCGCCATGACTCGCTGTCTCTCTACCACCAACAAGCAGTTGGCACACTGGCAGTCCCTCCAACGACAGAAGCGCTTGTGGCCCTTCAGGCAGGACACCACGCCGTGGTTTCGACAGCGGGCGCACTTGGGCGTGCGGCTAAGCTTCCGCTGCTCGCCCCCGCCTCTGACACAGCTGCCCCCTCCCTCTGCCTGTCCCGCCGCCTCTGGCTGCGCCTGCAGCAACTGCTGGGATGGCTGCGGTCGTGGCGCCCGACCCTGCAGTTGAGCCCGCTGCAGCGATGGGTCTGGCTCCCCAGGGGATGACCCTTCGTCTTCCCCTTCTCCTTCCTCCTCTCCTTCATCTTCCTCCTCTTCCTCGTCTTCGTCCTCTTCCTCGTCCTCCCCTTCCCCGCCGGTTGGCAGGGAGATAGCCCCACGCGGCTGCTGGAGATGTGCCGGCAGCAGCGGCGACGGCGGCGGCATCTGCGCACCCTGACTCTCTTCCTCGAGCTCTAGGCTCTCCACGTCTATCTCCCAGTCCCCAGCGGAAAGGGCTGCCTGAAGTTCAGCCATGACTCTACGCTTTGGGTCTCCCCTCTGTTCAACCCGTCCCTCGGCCCGACCTGTTCACTGCGGAGACAAAATGATACCAGATACCCACCCCTGATTAGCGAGCCCTGTGAAGCCTTGGTGGCCTTAATTTGCCTCAGGGTTACCCATCCCCAATTGCGTGTGTGAGAGCACCCACGCGACCTTTTTGCACTTAGACAGCCCCAGGACACACACAGTACTGATCCCCATCACCTGGGCACAAATAAAGTGTAATTACTATCTACATGTCAGGTTTCTGTCAAATGTGGTCATGCTGAATTTATTACCTAGATCGTATGCCAACCCGGGCAACTAACTGTACTTTCTTCCATTCATTAGATAAATCTCATACACTGTATCGCCTCTCTCCTGATTCCCATAGAGAGTTTCCGTGTTCTACTTGAGGCCTATTGCTTCAAGATTAAAATCTCTATTAAAACTTCCGTATATCTCTACTGTTGGTTTAGGCCGGACTAGGCCACCTGTCAGACTTGGTGGCAAAGATAGATTGGTTTGGTGGCAGCAATAGAGAATCTGTTTTTCCCTTTCTTAGAAGTTGATGGTAAACTGGTGACAAAGCGCTACCATTCTTTGGTATCTTTTTACTCAACCCAACACTCTGCGAAACTACAAATAGACACGATTATGCCCCATTGGTGCCGCTTGGTTTTCAGGATAAATTATGTCCTTTATTCTCGAGAAAGAATTTGAGGGTTTGGAAAGTAAGTTTTGCTTTTAATCTTTAAATGCCACCAGGACACTTGTTACAAAACAATCCCAGGCTCCCCAAATGTCCTTCCCAACAACTGAGCCATGTGAGGCCGAACCCGGGGTAGGTCCTGCATGAGATGTGGCTTACATTGAATCTGTTAAAGGACCTGGCTTAAAACTTTAAAAAAAAAAAAGCGTTTTTATTTAAACCATGTTTATGGTCCTTAAGCACCCCAAATCCAGGACATAGCGCACCTCCCACATCCAATTTCCCCCAAGCGATCGAACTCACCAAAGATACGTGGTCCAG
Organism: Monodelphis domestica; assembly: GCF_027887165.1. Lineage (NCBI taxonomy): Eukaryota > Metazoa > Chordata > Mammalia > Didelphimorphia > Didelphidae > Monodelphis > Monodelphis domestica. Next base: position 193,936,218 of record NC_077233.1, read on the forward strand.
GGCGGCAGAAAATGCAAATGACATCCAGTCTTGTGATCTGTATCTCCCACTGCTGGGTGCGCTTGCGAATTGAACCAATCAATTCTGAGGAGTTGACAGTGGGACAGGGGATGCAATTAGATGGGGAGTTCGAAGATGAGGGCGAAAGGAAGTAGAAGGGACGGGGTTGGGATGAAAGAAATATGGGCAAGTTCTCAGTAACCCATAGCAAGCTTAGAAACTCAAGCCCCGGTTAGAGGGGGTTCGAGGAATGTGGGCTTATGAGCTCAGGTAGAGCCTTTTGCAGCCCTAGATGCCGAAGTAAATTCGGTGCTGGAAAACCTGGGAAGTCGTGGAGACGCTTCTGGGCTCTCTTTAGCAGAGAAAATGTAGGGGAGATCGTAATGCTCCCCCTATGACCAAGGCAGCTTGCTCCTCTGCAGGGCTCGGAGGCCTCAAGCGCAGGTCGGTCTATAGTAACAGTCCCGGGGCCGCCTCGCCCCTTCCTAGTATTATCCGCTCTGACTGCCGCGCTCCGGAACAAGTGATTGGTAGGTTGTCAGGCGATGTGCATTCTGATTGGCTAAGAAGTCGTCTTGGCCCTCGGTCCCCTCCGCCTTCTCTGTTACAGCTTGTCTCCTCCCCTGCGGTGCCCCGCCAAGTCCGGCTGTCTGTGCTTTCGGTGCAGCGGGGTCACCTCTACCAAAGCAAGCACCAAGTGGGTAACTAAATGGGGTCTAAGAAAAAGTCACTGTTTCTTTCGCAGGCTAGAAAACAAACACATAGTCATTCGCACGTACAGAGGCACAAGGATAATAGGTTTTCAAAGCCTATATTGTAAACACATGGGACTGAAAATAATAAATGCTGCCGCAGGAGGTCAGAGGGACTAGCTGAGGGGGATACGTCACAATCATTCGAGGGATACTTAAAATTAAACGAAAGTTCGTGGGGGAAATGATGGCTTTCTTTTTCTTCTAAAAGCAAGCATTATTCAAAACTGCTCGTAATTCAGGATCTCTATACACATTTAAAATTTATTTGTACGTAGAGTCTTTCATGTAGAAGCCCAAAACTTTATCGCATAACTCACCCCTTCCCCAATTCTGAAGTTGTCTTTTGTTTTTGTTTTTAATGTTTATTCGATAGCGAATTTTATTTTTTTGTTGTTGGGCTAACTGATACATTAACAGGAATGTTTATCCTTTCATAAAAAATGTAACTACCAGATAAGCATGTTGTGTTAACCTAGTGGGTTTTTAAAGTAAAATAAGCTTTCGCTTATTTCCTACTGTTCTCCTCAGTTCTCAAATCTTAAGAAATTTTCTGTAAATAAAAGCATGCATAATAGTTATTAACTTCACACGATATTAAAGGGATGTTGTTCTCATTTAAATCTGCGTTATGTGTTGATTTTTTATTTTTCGAGTGAGTAATTTGCTTATTATTCTGTAATGTTAATGGGTTAGGTAAGAGATTAATAAGAAATTCAGAAATCTTGAAACTTTTCACCACTGAACTGGGACGTGTTGGCATAGCTCCAGTGATCACTTTCCCCCAGCATGCCTGTTCAGAGGATACTAAAATTCCAGGATATTTGGATACAATCAATTTACTAATTATGGTAAAACTAAATGTTTTCTACTGGGACAACTAAAGCCGGCCCCCCAAAAATGACAGAGGATATTTCTGGGCATTGTGATTTTGAAACGTTGCTCTTTCCTGAGAAAACTGACCATTTCCGCGTATTTTTTAGAAAGTGTCTTCCTAAACTCCAGGTGATGGGAATATCTCAGGATCAGAGGGCGTTTGCACCAGTATGATGGCAAAGATGGAAAAGTACAGGTTGTTTTTCAGGTATTTATACTTCTCTTGTGATGATTTCAGCAAAGCTCTCATTTTCCATAAAGGATAAAGTAGAAGCAACAACAGACAAGTTGTCAAACAAGTAAAGGGCAGATAGATAAAGACTAAATTTACATAAACCGTTCCTATACTGTCTACTCATAACTTCACCACCTTTTGTTTGTGCTGTGTGGCTTTTATTACTCCAAATACTTTAAAATACATTAGCTCATCTAATCCTCACAGCAATTATAGAAGGCAAGCGGGGCAGGCAATTGTACTGAAACTGAGGTGCACAGAGGTTATGTGAATTATTAAAAATTGTACAGAAGACACTGGAAAGCTCAATGAATTAGGAATGAGGAGACATAGGCTAAGAAACTCAGATCTGCTGCCTTCCTTAAGAAAATGTGATGAGTGCAACCATAAATCTCATGCCAGTTACTCTCAGGGGAACCTCACTTATATCCAAAAGGAAGCATATTTTGTTTTTCTCTTCTGTCTTTTTCCAAGTCCTTCCCCCACCCCCAATTGTTTAATATATTTCATCCTGAGCAATTTTCTGGAGTAATTTTAGTATGTTGTGGTTTGTTGTTGTTGTTTTTTTACTAATCTTTTTTGAATTTTTTCGATGTTAAGATTTGAACAGCTACAATTTTACCTTTCCAAATAAACATTAGCATGTTTCTCCCTAGCAATATGCATGCAAAATGTAAAACCACAATTACATAATATATGTTATACATTTTAAAGATCATACAATCTTTTTTCTTTCTTTTTACTAGTTGGGAAGGGGGGGAATCTTCTTTCAAAAGCCAGCTGAAATTTTTTTGGGGGGGAGAGAAACAAAGAAATTGACGAAAATAAGAAAGTGAGCTTGCCCACATTTTGCTGAGCTAAGGATATTCTGTAGAGAATAATGCAGATCATTTTTTAAGGTTAGCAATGTGGTAGGGGGAAAGAGTGAAGGTCTTCTGACCTTCAAAGAGACGGAAGGACAGGAAGTTAAAGGAAGAGAAGGAAAGGAGGAAAGAGGTGGGAAAAGGGAGAGAGGGAAAAGAAGAGAAAAGTTGGAGGGCAGAGCAGTGCCACAAGAAAGAGTGGCAGAGAGAGAAATGAATTTAGGAGAGAGTGAATGGGGGGTGGGGTGGGGAAGGGGGACTGAGGAGCTACTCCTCAAACTAAAAATAAACAAAAGGCGGGAGTTTCTCCAGTTTAAATAATTGCTGCCTAAAATAGAAAACCACTGAGCCATGTGTTTTGTAAACTACCCACAAAAGGAAAAATAAACGCCAGGCCACTACTCAAACCCGGGACAAGGGCACAGTCTCCATCTCTCCATCGTGGTAGACAGCTCTGGAGACTGAAGGTGAAGGGAAGATCGGTAGCTATTTCTAGGGATCAATGAAAAGAAATGAACAGAGATGAGAAATTGAAGGACCGGCAAGACTGCGATGTCCGTTGAATGGAATTCATACAAGTTTAACTTAGTTAAAAAGCTGGGGCTGGGACTGGGACTTTTGAGATAACCTAGTCTAACCATCTCGGTCTTCATACTCGAGGCCCAGACTAGTGAAGTGACTTAACCCAAGTCACAGTACACGAGTGGCAAGAGCAGGAATCCAAATTCAGTTCTTCTGTTCCGAGTCCAATGTTCCTTTCTCCGCACCGCTGCAATTGAGCTGACCTGAACTTAGTTTAAATACGTTGGCTCGTACTGAACTGAATCTAGTTATATTGAATTGAACTGAAATGAAATTAATTGGATTGAGTTGTCCCGTAGGAATTATTGCTGCAAAATAACCGAATGATTCCAGGAGCCAGGAGAAGGAAAAAAGTGAGTTAGAGAGATAGCTCCCATTCTCTCCTCCCCCAACCCCACCGATAACATCCCCCTCACTCTGAACTCAACTTTTTCTCCCTTCCACTTAATTTTCCTGAGCAAGCTGAGCCCTCCATCACTCGGTGCCCTTTTCTAGCTCTCTCCAGAATTCCCAGAGAGATAGCCTGCTGTTGGTTTGGGGTCTGTGAGTTCAAGACAGAACTTACAAACCTATCTGGCCCTTTCTAAGGACTTCAGGACAGCACGGCCCGATACCCCTTCCCTAAGAAAAAATAAACTACTGCAAAGTAAGCCCATTGCGCCCCTGCTGGCCTACATCCCATCATCTCGCGCAGCTCTAGCTCCCCCAGCATCCTTTCTGTCAGCGCCAGCCCGCAGCCCCTCTGCTCGATTTGTTTGAAAGGATAGGAATAGCGCGACAATTCATTCCTATCCGGGAGGACCTTTTGGCTGGAAGCGCTAGGCAGACAGCGGGCTCACGCCCCTATCCAGCTGCTGGCCCGGGGTTTCTTTTCGGCATATAGCTGGCTCAGCAGTCTCAGGGGGCTGAACCTCGAAGGTGTTTGAGCTGGGCTGGAAGACTTGAAGTCCCTGATGTTTGATATTATTCATCCTCAAAGGAGACCCACGCTACCGTTTGACTTATAAGCATGACTAAAAGGCAAAGACCCTCGGAATCCAGCTTTGCCTCTTGGGGTCCCTCTCTTAAAAAGGGGTCAAAGCATGACAGAAGACCTGTTAGGTGAGGAAACAGAAGTCCCTTTGGCTTGTAAACCGATACCGAATTACAAAGCGAAATTCTGTGAGTCATTCTAGTAAATTACAAAACAGTTTGCCTTCTGTTTACCTTACCCGCAGGGAACAGTAGAGTCGAACTACGGCTTTTCCAAGGAGTGTTTGTCTAACTTTCTTCTTCTCTTAAAGTTTGTTTGCCTTAGTTAGCTCCCGCCTTAGCCGCAGCCCCATCGCCACCTCGGAGACGCTACCACCTGGTAGCCCAAAGGCGACTGTGGCACTCAGTTGCTGCTTTGACGAGATCAAGGAAGAAAAGAAGAGGAGAAATCAGAGGAATAGAGTATCTCTTTTTGGCAGTGGGCTGGTAATTTTCCTCCTTCCCTGTTTTATTATCATCCTCCCTCAAAAATAAAAATAAAAAGGCTTTGTCCAAGAATACCTTTAGCTTGCCCCTTCTTCATCCCTATGTTAATCGTTTATTTTTCTGCAATATCTCTGTGTTGGTGTGTGAATTATTTTAGTTGATCTCTTGCTATCTCTGCAGATATTATCAATCCTCTACTTTTCCTCTCCATCCCTGCCCAGCACTTCTTCAGGGTCCTGGATTTCTTTTCTCTTACTTTCTGATGAGGGTTGTTTTCCTTTGTTTTAGGGAAGTGATTTGACTACTTTGGCCTTCTCCTTTGCCCTGGTTCAGGACTAGGGAAGATGCTTTGAAAGCTTGCTGTTGTCCAAGCAGCTGCAGCAGCCTCAGGTATTTTCTGTTGCTCATCTCCAAGTGAGCTCTCTAAACTCTAAGCAAGAGTTCTTTTCTCTCTGCACCTGCCTCCTGAGAGAAAAGGTGAGGCTTTCTCCCCACCCCTCCTCACCCCACCCCTCCACTCTTTAGTACTCCAAGTGGCACCTAAAGAAGGGCCGGTCAGAATGAGTTCTTCCCTCTCTTCCCCTAGTCCCAATAGCTACCTGATTAAGAGAGGGGGACTAAAAGAAAAGGTGATTCTGCCCCCATACTCCCTACTCCCTCCACCCCATCCCCAGACATCTCAGTGTCCCTTGCTGGTAAGGACTATGATGAATGCAGATGAATTTAAAATTGATTTCATTTGCAAAACTGGAGTCCAACACCAGATGAATCAAATGCCTCTTGTAAACATTTCTCCTCCATCCCACAGGAGAGAACAAAGGGTTAAAAAACAAAACTAAAGTTTGAACAATTATGACCACTCAGAGGACCCAAGCACAACAAAAAATCCCAGATGGAATTTCTTGGATGTGATTTCCCAATTTGTTTTGTTTAATCAAAGATAAAACCCATCACAAGAAATTGTAGAAATAATTTGCAAGAAGGGGAGAAGGGAGAGGGAAATGCATGGTATGGTGGCTGTTAATCTTACTTTTAAATCAGTTCCTTTCCCCTTCATAGGCTCTTCTCAAAAGGTAATCTAAAGAGAAATGAAATCTGACATCCCATTCCCTCCAAAATGAGAGACACTTAAAAGTTATGTCCTCTCATAATAGAACAAGCATCTATAAAAGACTTTGGAGATCTCACAGTATAACCTTTTTTACAGATCTGTGAGAGATGAAGTGATGTCCAAGGTAACTCATATACTTAGTGGGAAGATTGAGAGTAGAAACAGGCCTCCCAACTCTTTGTCCTGAGTTCCTTATAATACACCAGAGTGGGCCAAATTTACTACCTCTGATTTCCAGTGAGTCCATGACTAAGAAATCATAACTCCTCATTTCCCATATGACTTCCTACCACCAATTTTTCTTTTCTCTTTGCCTTATTATCCTTATTAGAATTCATTATGATTCAATTCTCCCCAGTGGAAATGTTGAGGGTTGGAGGAGACATAAAGCAACTAAAGGGTTCATTGGCTTCTCAGGAGGGTGCCAAGTGAAAGTCAGGAGGCATGATCATACTAAAAACTATCATTTTTGTTTTTTATCTATGTTCATATCTGGAAATGATAGCAAAGGAGATAGCCAACTGCCATCAGGAACTGATATAGTAATTCCCTCTAGCACAAATACACCTTATCTAACTCTCTCTCTCTCTCTCTCTCTCTCTCTCTCTCTCTCTCTCTCTCTCTCTCTCTCTCTCTCTCTCTCTCTCTCTCTCTCTCTCTCCCTGCAACTCCAAGGACTTATTTCTCCTCTTCTTTGAAACTAGTTGCTGGTTGACCCAAGGGTGAAACAAAATGACTAGGGAAAAGGGCAGCACCCCCCAAAAAATATCCAAGATCCATGCCATTCCTATGCCCAAGACCTATGGGACCAATCCATCTCTCCATCTTCTCATCTCTGAGAAATTCCTAGAGACAAAATATCCTTCAACACTAACAGAAATAGCAAGTATTAAATAATGGCTTTAAGTCCAGAGGTTGCCTGGCCTTGGATTAGACAATCCTAAGTGAAAAATATCTTTTAACTGAAATTCAAGACCCTCTACAAATTTTTTTTCATGACAGGAATCCATACCAGTCTATGTAGGTAGGATGGAAGTTCCCCAGTTCCATGAGGAATGGTATGGTTAGGGTGAATAAAACCAGGAGTGGAGAAAAGTCCTGAGGAAATAGCTTGAATATGCCACACAACTGCCTTTCTAATTGGCCTAGTTGCTAGTGTCTTTACCATGAAAATTATCTTTTCTGTATTTCAGATATATTTTGTATTTAATTATATATTTTGTTTTCCCCAATAGATATAAACTCCTTGAGGGTAGGGACTAAGGCCCTGAGAAGTTAAGCAATATTTTCTTGGTCATATATTGAGTGAGTGTCTGAGGTGACTTTTGGGTTCAGTTCACTCTTCCCAAATCCAACACCCTTTCCACTTAGCCACGCTCCATCTCCAACTTGTATAATTAATGAATCACATATCTCATTGGACTACAAGACTAAAACTAATACCCACTTTGCTTTTTTTTCCTTCAAGAACTCAGAGCTCAATCTATATGGAAGATATTGTGCTAAGTAGTGGTCTTTGTTTCCCTAGAACTAGTCCCAACTGTTCTGTAGCTTCATAGTCCTGGAGAGTTGCTTGGAGCACTTAGAGGTTAAGTAATTTGCTCACAGTCACAACCAGTGTGTATCAAGAGGCATATCTTGAACATAGGTCTTCTTGACTCCAATGCTAGCTCTTTAATATGCCCCATTACCTTTTGTGAATTGTTATTATTAATTGATTTACCCTGTAGAGAAAAATGCCAATGGGAGAATGAAATTATGGTGTGAGTAAAGAATTGAAATATTGTATCTCAAAATCTATGCTACCAATATGGTACAAATCTGCTGTTAATTTAATGCTGTAGTATATATATAGAAGTGTATAAAAGGCTGTGGTATAGAAGGCTATAGAAGATTAGAAACCCATGAACTAAAAGACTGAATGCCCAAACCCATGTGTAGCAGATATTTGCCATCACTGGTCCTCATTTTCCCCCAAAAGATGAGGCTCCCATACTGTCATCACAACCCCACCATCATACCTTGCCAGATGTCATGAGACCATTGCCAAGGTTTTTTCATTCAACTCAGCTTTGATATTAAAGTCTTCCCTCCAAGGTGTGGTTCAGGTCTAGCTCAATGTTAGGACCATTCTGTATTAAATGTAAGCTGCAAATTTAAGGTGAATGAGCATAGACCATGGAGCAATTGATTTCAACCTGATCTTGTGCATCCTTCAATCAAATTCACTGACTGGGAAAACTAGTACATTAACACATTGTTGGTGGAGTTTTGAACTTGCCCAACCTTTCTGAAAAGCAATTTAGAATTAAGTAAGGCAATTTACTAAACTCTTCAGTTCAGTGCTCTCTCTGTGGATACATCCTCTAAGGATGTCAAACCATATATAAATACCTAAATATTCACAGTAATATTTTTCAGTTATTTTACTACAAAGTGAATACCCATTCATTGGAGAGGAGCACAACAAATTTTGCATATCCATATAATGGAATGCTATTATGTGATAAAAAAAAACAATGAATATAAGGAATTGATGAAAATATGGGGAAACTTGTATAAACTAATGTCTAGAGGAGTAAGAAACACAAGGAAAACAAAACATATGATGATTGTAATAATGCAAATAAAAAGTCCAAGGAGCAGGCCAACATTTCATTAATTATAATGACCAATCCTGGTCTGAGTGAACAAGCTATGAAAAACTTTTCCTTTTTTTTCCAAAAGAAAGCTAGGGGACCATAAATGTAAATTGTTTAATACACTGTTAAATAGGGTACCAGTTGGTTTTGTTTAATTATTTCTATTTGTTATAATTATGGATTGGCAGGGAAGGGAATTATCAAGGAATAACTATGTTATAAAAGCAAAAAACTTAAATTAAAAAATGACTAGTCTTATATGAAGTGAGCTGAACCAGGGCAACATTGTACATGGTAACAACGATAATGTGTTATGATCAACTGAGAATGACGTAACTATTGCCAATAAGGCAAGGATCCAGGACAAGCCCAAAAAGACTCATGATGGAAAAGGCTATGCACTGCCATAAAAGGAACAGATGGAATCTGAATGCGCATCGAAACATGTCATTCTTCATTTTATTTCTTCCATGAATTTTCCTGTAGTGTAAGCAATGTGTCTTGTTCACAACATGAAAAATGGGGAAATAGGTATTATGTGATAATATGTGTACAATCTACATCATATCACCTGCTTTCTTGGGGAGGAAGGAGGCTTGAGAGGGAAATGGGAAAAAAAAGAATGAGACAGATTTTTGGACATAGTTAATGTGCACATTTTTATGAATTAGCATACTTATAATTTGTTGCATATTTGCAAAAATCAAATTAGATTGTTACATTACATATTGTGTTTTATATAAAAAATAAAAATAAATGGGAATCAAAATATCACTAGTCTTGTCATTCACTGTATAAATCACTTCCAGCACCTCGTAATTCATACCCAAGCACTGACTTACTAATCTATAAAGTCAATGCTTACAGTTATGATATTCTGGTACTGATTATGGTACCATGGTGGTATCATAATGCTCTAGTGTTGGTGTTTTGGAGTTGGTGCCAGGAGTGCTCACTTTCATTTAAATAGCATGATTTTGAAGCACCAATACTTGATGTCATAAATAGCTCTCAAGTCCTGGAGAGGGGAAGAAATTAAAGAAAGATATCCCCCCCAAAAAATCTTTCTGGACCCATATCTTCAAAAGAATTCTAAGCAGTGCCAACAGGCATTTCTGAGCTGTTTCCAAAGCTTTTCTAGACCCATGTTTCTGGGATCAAACAACTCTTTTGCACAGAAATTTTAAACCAAAAACTTCTAAGCTAATATGCCAGGTCCAGAACATTTGTCTCTTAATTTTCCCCATACCCTTCCCCATCTCAGCCCACTGCCCTAAATCTGGCCCAATCTTGTTTTCTTTTATTACAACAAATGTCAAAATCTAACAAAAACTGGGATTTAGGACCATGTTGTATATTAATTTTCCTATTGACTTCTAATGACTTTAGAATTGGCTCTTAAGAAATCATTGGTAAATATGGAAAGAGTAGTTTCATCTGAATGATGAGATCAGAAACCAGATTGCAAACTGTTGAGAAATACATATGGAGAAGAGGAAATAGTGAAAATAAAAACAGCTTTTCTTTGGAGTTTAGATGAGAAAGAGAAGAGATATAGAGCAGTCATTTGAGGGAAGAATTTGGGAAAGAGTTTTACAGAGGTCTGGAGTTTGGGGTTTTTTCTTTAATCAACGTCTTTTCTTTTTCTTTCTTTCCTTTTTTATTTCTTCTTGTTTGGGAGAGGGGGAAAACTTGATCATATGATCATTTCCCAATATGCCTTTCTCCTCTTCTCCCCCATTAAAAGAGAAGCAGTAAAAACAGTTAACCAATATGGCAATCACATATCTTCTTGTCTGATACATTAAGCATTTATAAAAGTTTTTTTTAAGTTTGCATTTTCTTTATATCATTATAGTCATTGCATATATTTTTCTCTTCTGGTCTTAGTTTATTTTACTCTTTATTAGTTCACACAATTCTTGTCATTTTATCTGATTTTTCATAGTTATTATTTACTTTCCATTGCATTAATATGCAAGAATTTGTTCAACCATTCTCTAATTAATGGATATTCACTTTGTTCTGAGTGTTTTGTTTTGTTGCTACATAAAAATACCTCCTATGGATGTTTTTATATATATATGTATATATATGTATATGTATATATGTATATATATGTACACACACACATATATATGTGTATATGTATATATATATACACACACACATATATATGTGTGTGTGTATATATATATATACATATATACATATATATATGTGTGTGTGTGTTGTCTTTGGTACACTTCTGGACCAAAAGATATACAGTATAGTAACTACTCTCCCCCAAAAAATAATTGTTTCCCAAAATGGTTGAGCCAGTTTAAAAGAATATATTAATGTATCTGACTTCTGAGGTCCCCCTATATAAAAGCTAGGTAGCCACTCCAAAGCAGGGTGAGGAAAGCCCATTTTTCTTCCAAGACCTTCCTCTACATTTCCATTTTTAATCATTCCAGGGACAAAGCTACAATATAATACTGTAATTTAAGCAGAGTAATTTAGACAATACATGTTTGTATTTGGTAATAATTATTCTGGAGAAGGAAAAAGAAAAAGCAAGGTGATGCCCAGGCACTGAGTAGGGAAGGAAAACCAAAGAGATTTATATACAGGAGGCTTTTAGAAAGAGAGAAGATTAGCTACCGAGGGTTTACACAGTTCGAGAGTATGTGTGTGTGTGTACAAGAGAAAGTATAACAGACATAGAAAGACAAACGCTGACAGAGACAGAGACAAAGATGTAGAGACATAAAAAGGGCAGGAAAAACAGTCAGAGAGAGACAGAGTGAAGCACTTACAACACAGATGAAAAGAGCTATATAAACTTTAAGACTTGGCGGAGCAATCTTCCCTTTGAAAGCTTTGACCCCAGAAGGCCAGGGCTCTGGTTAAGAAGATGAGCGGTTGAAGGAGGGGCTACGAAACTGACCTGCTTTTCATTGATATAACATGTGGTGGGCTGCAGGTGTAGCCCTGTTCCCTGCTCCCTAACACCCTGGTCCCTCCTTCCCCATCTCCCCTCCTTCCTCCCCTCCTCCTTTCCGCAGAGAATTTATTAGTGGGGTTAGGCCAGGCTAACTAAACTGTAGCCGTAGTGCAATGGTCCGCGGAAGAATGCTTTGATCCTACCCCGGCGTCGGAGGGTCCCCGGTAGATTACATTGCCAAACGCCAGGGATTCCCACAGCGCATAAGGTCACCGGCGTTGCCGGTTCATCTGAAACAAATTGCCCTCTTTCTTTCCACGTCATAACGGGAAAAGGACCTGGCTGAGTGTACTGTGGGATTGGATGTGGGGGCCAGAGAGAGAAGTGGTCCACAGAACTCTGGGGGGATGAACAGAAGGAAAATGAATGGGGGAAGGGCACTCAGCCTCAAGAAAAAAGAGTACCTGGGCTTGCCCCCTGGGGAGAAGGGACGTCCTGGGCACAGTCCAAGCCACCACTACTGACTGGTTTTATCCAGCCACTAAACTGAGCCAGGGAGCTGGGTTCCCTCCTATGTCTTAAGTCTGTTCCATGCAACTCCTTAGGTAACAGGGTTCAGGGCTTCCAACAACGTGGTGATTTGTCTGTGTGGCTATAGACTTCTGAGGTGTCTAGTCATACCTGGGTGAGTGGTACCTGGGATAGTTCTCCTCCCCAAAGATCTGGTTTGCACATCTCTAGGAATGCTCTGGGCAGAATAGATAGAGGGTCTGCAATTTCCCTCTCCATCTGCAGAAGAGGATTCAACTAGATAATAGAAAGGTTTTCCCCTCACAAACTAGTAAAATACATTGACTTTGAAGTCCCCTCAAATCCTCTTTCTTCCCCTAAATTGAGCAAAAGTTTAAGTACATAATATGTGCAGGATAGTAGGCAGAGAACCAGTGTGGAAGTCAGTAAGATCTACATCCAAATCTTACCTACCACTAGCCCCTCATAGAAAAAAAATTTTTTTTAATATTTAACCCTCTCCATATTTCAGGAATCTCTATAAAACTAAAAATTACAGCCGAGTTACTGATTTTTATTAGGAATGGAAAGATTCTACTCTTCAAATTCTCTACATGTGTAAGGAATGTGCTAGACAGGTGATATACAAAGACAAAAATTAAATAGTTGTCACCCTCCAGTAGCTACTCTCTGCTCAAACCCTTTTACCTCCTAAGGCACTTCATGCCAGGATTTATCTCTGGTATGTGTAAATGTGGCAAAGATGGAAATGTGAAACATCTCTGGAGAGATATTTGGGGGGGGGGTACTCTAATTCCTTAAGTCCTTCTTCCTAGAGAAAGAAGAACAAATTATGGCAGTAGAAAATGTCAGCAAGTAATATGTGAATGTGTCATTTCACAATATGACAAACAGTGGGATATGTATTAAATTATAATATATGCTCAATCCATGTACAAGACTACCTTCTTGAGAGTGGAGAGGAGTAGGATGGAGGGAATTTTTTTTTCCACTTTAAACATTATTTTATTTGGCCATTTCCAAACATTATTCATTGGAAACAAAGATCATTTTCTTTTCCTCCCCCCCACCTCCTTCCCACCATCTCTCCCATAGCCGATGCACGATTCCACTGGGTATCACATGTGTTCTTGGTTCGAACCCATTTCCATGTTGTTGGTATTTGCATTAGAGTGTTCATTTAGAGTCTCTCCTCAGTCATATCCCCTCCACCCCTGTAGTCAAGCAGTTGGTTTTCCTCAGTGTTTTTACTCCCATAGTTTATCCTCTGCTTGTGGATAGTGTTTTTTAGATCCCTGCAGATTGTTCAGGGACATTGCATTGACACTAATGGAGAAGTCCATTACCTTCGATTGTACCACAATGTATCCGTCTCTGTGTATAATGTTTTTCTGGTTCTGCTTCTTTCGCTCTGCATCACTTCTTAGAGGTCGTTCCAGTCTCCATGGAATTCCTCTACTTTATTATTCCTTTTAGCACAATAGTATTCCATCACCAACATATACCACAATTTGTTCAGCCATTCCCCAATTGAAGGGCATCCCCTCATTTTCCAATTTTTGGCCACCACAAAGAGCGCAGCTATGAATATTCTTGAACAAGTCTTTTTACTTATTGTCTCTTTGGGAAATTTTTTTAAGATTTATTAATTTCTTTGTTGAATAGATGGGTTTTGGAAAGAAGTGGGGTTAAAAATAATCATATCAAAAAATAAAGAAAAGAGCATGGATGAATCACTTAAAAATTCAAATAAGAGAGCAAAAGAAAATGCAGAATGGGACCCAGATAAGCAAAGCAATGTTGGAACTACCATGTTAAATTTGAAATATATGTTTTAAAAACTATATGAAATGGAGATTCACAAATTTATACATGGTCTTTTTTCCTGTTCATTAAATGTGGAAATGTTCATATTTATTAGTGCTTATCAAGTTTATAGTAATGATAGAGAAAAAAGAAATTAAGCTTATAGGATGACATATTGATAAGCATTTTCTAGCTGAAGCTCAGTCACTAAATGTGACTGTGGAAACATTGCTTAAACTCTGCATATTTTCATATCCTCCAGCATGAAATGAAAAATATCCTATCCTTGTTACCTGGCAAATTTGGAGTATCAGATATAAAGATGTGATCAAAAGTCCATTGAGACCAATACTAATTAAATTATCATTAGTCTCAAGAGGATTGTTTACAATAAGTTCTGATGAGGAGGGGGATACAACTTAAATCATTTTATTTTATTTTTTGTTCATTTTCCTTTTTTCCCAATTACATGTTGAAGCAATTTTTAACATTTCTTTCCTCACCTTTTGAATTCTCAATTCTTTTCCTCCCTTCTCTTTCCCCTCCCTGAGACTATAAACAATTTGATATAGGTTATACATAGGCTATTATGTAATTCATATTTCCATATTTGTCATGTTGTAAAAGAGGCAAGACCCAATTTCTGGTAGAACATTGCCAAGTATACTTGTGAAGAGAGGAGAGAGCCAGCTACAACTTCCATCTGAAAAGAATGCTTTCTGGTTGAAACTCTATGAATTTCACAGAATTCATATTAATCCATGAAGGACCATCTGTCTTTTAAAAAGTAGAATTGGACAATGGAAAAGAAGCTTACTGAAGAAAATAATTACTTAAAAATTAAAATTGGGCAAGTGGAAGCTCATGACTTCATGAGATATCAAGAAACAATAAAACAATCAAAAGAATGAAAAAATGAAATATCTAATTGGGAAAAACTGATCTGGAAAATAGATCCAAGAGAGATAATTGAAGAATTATTGAACTACCAAAAAGCCATGATCAAAAAAAAAAAAAAGTTTGAGTATCATATTACAAGAAATTAACAAGGAAAATTGTCCTGATATTCTTGAATAAGAGGGCAAAATAGAAATTGAAAAAAATCCACCAATCATTCCTGAAAGAAATCCCAAATATGATAGCAAAATTCCAAAGCACCCAGGCTATTGAGAAAATAATGTAAGCACCCAGAAAAAAGTAATTCAAATATCATGGACCCATAGTCAGAATTACAGAGGGCTTAGTAGTTTCTACATTAAAGATGAGAGGGTTTGGAAATGATATTCTGAATGGCAAAGGAACTAGGTTTATGACCAAAAATCACCTACTCAGCAGAACTAAGTAAATTCTTTCCAGGAGAGGGGAGGGGGAGGCACTGGGAATGGTTGTTTAATGAAATAGAGACTTTCCTTACAGAGAGACAAGACCTGAACATAAAATTTGGTGTTCAAATATAAGACTCAAGTAGCATAAAAAAGTAAACAGGAAAGAGAAAACTTAAAGGAGTCAATAAGGTCAAATTGTTTATATTCTGATATGAGAAGATGTTACTTGTAACTATTATGAATTTTGTCATTATGGGGCAATTAGAAGGAATATACATAAACTGAGGGTACAGGCATAAGTTGACTGTGATCATGTGTTATCTAAAAATATCAGGGGGTGAAAAAGATGATTGTATTGCGATAAGAGAGAAGGGAGGGGTAGAGTGGGGTAAATTATCTCATCTGAAGAGGTGGAAAAATGCTATTACAATGGAGGACAGGACGAAGGCAATGATTGGCAATGCTTAAACCTTACTCTCATTGGAATTAGCTATGAGAGGGAATGACATCCATACTCATTTAGGTATAGTAATTAATTATCTTACCCTATAGGGACGAGGGGAATAACTAAAGGGGGAGTACTAATTTTTAAAGGGATGGTTTGAAGCAAATCACTTGTGAGGGGAGACAAACTAAAAGGAGAGAGAAAAAGCAGAATCAAATGGAGGGGAATACATAGTAATCATAACTGTGAATGTGAACGGGATGAATTCATCCATAAAACAGAAGTGGAAAGCAAAGTGGATTAAAAACCAAAATCCTACTATATGATGTTTATAAGAAACACATTTGAAGCATGGAAGTATCTAAGTGGAATCTATCAAGCTTCAACTGAAGTTTAAAAAAAAAGCAAGGGTAACAATCATGATCTCAAACAAAACTAAAGCAAAAGTAGATCTAATTAAAAGAGATAAATCAGAAAGCTACATCCTGATAAAGAATAGCATAAACAATCAAGTAATAGCTATACTAAACATATATGCACCAAATGGCTGAGCAAGCATATTTTTAAAGGAGAAATAAAATTAACTATAGGAGGAAACTAGATAAATCTAAAAAAGTAAACAAGAAAGAGGTTAAGGAGGTAACTGCAATAATAGAAAAGTTAGATTTAAGAGATCACAGAAGAAAATTGAAGGAGAATATGGCACTTCCCCAAATGTATTAGGACATAAAAACTTCACAATCAAATGCAGAAAAGCAGAAATAATAAATGCAGCTTTTTCAGATAATAATGTGATAAAACTATAATTAACAAGGGTTCATGGAGAGGCAAATTAAAAAGTAATTGGAAACTAAATCTATTCCTTCAAAACTGGTGGTTCTAAGAACAAATCATAGAAACAATCACTGATTTCATTGAAGACAATGACAATGAGGAGACAACATATCAAAATTTATGGGATGCAGCCAAAACAGTACTCAGGGGAAAATTTATATCCCTGCGTGCTTATATCAACAAAATACAGAAAAGGAAGATCAATGAATTGCTCACATGCAATTAAAAAAACTAGCAAAAAGAATAAATTAAAAATTCCCAGATAAAGACTAAATTGAAAATCCTAAAAATCAAAGGAAAATTTAATAAAATTGAAAATAAAAGAACTATTGAATTAATAAATAAGGGAAGAATTTGACTAAACAAGAGATAGAGAACATTGGAAAAAGAGAGAAAATTATAAGATGTAACATGAATAATTTTGATTATATCAAATCTAAAACTTTTTGTACAAACAAAACCAATACAACAAAGATTAAAAGGGAAATAACAAATTGGGGGAGGAAATTTTACAATGAATTTCTCTAATAAAGGCCTCATTTCTTAAAGATATAGAAAACTGAGTCAAATGTATAAGAATCCAGGTCATTTCCCAAATGACAAATGATCAAAGGTTATGAACAGGCAGTTTTCAACTGAAGAAACCAAAGTTATCTATAGTTATACTTTTTAAAAGTTTCTAAATCACTATTGATTAGAGAAATTCAAATTAGAACAATTCTAAGGTACCACTTTACACTTAGCAAATTGGCTAAGATAACAGCAAAGTAACATGATAACTATTGGAGAGAGTGTGGCAAAATTGGGACCCTAATGCATTTTTTGGTAGAGTTGTGAACTAATCCAACCATTCTGGAAGATAATTTGGAACTGGGCCCAAAGGGCAACTGTCCATTACATTCAGTAATACCACTATTAAGCCTATATCCCAAAGAGATCAAATAAAGGGGAAAGGACTTATATATATATATATATATATATATATATATATATATATATATGTATGTATGTATGTATGTATGTATATATATTACAGCTTTTTTATGGTGGCAAAGAATTGGAAATTGAGGGATTGTCCATCAACTGGAGAATGGTTAAACAAATTGTAGTATATGATTGTGATGGAATACTATTGTGCAATAAGAAATGATGAGCAGGGTGATTTCAGAAAAACCTGGAAAGACCTACATGAACTGCAGAGTGAAATAAGCAGAACCAGGAGAATATTGTACATAGAAATAGCAATGTTGTATAACGACCAACTGTGAAAGACTTAGTTATTTTCATCAATACAATGATACAAAACAATTCTGAAAGACTTTTGACAAAGAATGCTATGTACCTCCAGAGAAAGAACTGATGGAGTCTGAATGCAGACTGAAGATTACTGTATTTCACTTTATTTTGTTTATGTGTGTTTTTTTTTTATTTGGGGGTTTGAGTTTTATATGGCTTTTCTCTTAAAACATGATTAAAATGGAAATATGCTTTGCATGTATATCCCAGATCAAATTGCTTACCATCTCAGGGAGGGGAGAGGAAAGAGGAGAGATAAAATTCAAATCCTATAATTTTGGAAAAACATGTTCAAAATTGTTATTACATCTAACTAGGAAAATAAAATATTTTTAATCCACCAGTGTAAGAAAAATAAGCATCTTCCTTTTTCATCCAAAAATACTTATAAATATTTTAATTCCTTTATGTGCCCAGAGACCTATATGAATTTCAGAGAAACATTAGAAAACTTAGGTTCTGAAAAAACTCTTTAAAATCCTCCAGCCCAAATTTTCCCATATTACAGATGAGAAAAATCAGGCTCAGGAAGTTAAACTATTTCCCCCAGGATCACAGAGATAATAACTGACATTTACATAGTACTTTAAAATAGAATTTTAAATATATTCTCTCATAATCAATGTCTTCCTGATTCTGATGCCAATATTCTTCTCATTATACCATACTACTTCTTATAGATAAAAAGCTGAAGAGGGAGGATTCTATCTCAAGTCCTCTAATCTTAAGTGGAGCCAAGACTCTTTGTATTACACCATGCTGTCTTCAAGCAATACGAGAAAGAAGGAAGAGCCAGTTCCTTGACAACTAAATACAATCAACCATTGTTTTCATAAATAATAAAATTAATAACAATAGCTAATATTTACATAATGTTTTCAAGTTTGCAATGTGTTTTTCATATGTTATTTCATCCTCAAAATAACCCCAGGTATTATTATTACAAACTGAGGCTAAGATATTTGTGACTTGCCTAGGGTCACAAGCAGTAAATTGTGAGCTAGGATTTGAATTTATGTGTTTCTGATTCCAGATTCATAATCCTATTCATTACACTACCAACATGCCTCAATATAACAAACCTGTATTAAGTCACTTCTTGTTCTAGACACTTAGAAGATACAGAATTTAATACCCAACCTTTCATCCCTTCAAGCTTAATATCTATATAAACTACATTATAGAAGGCAGCTGAGTGTCTCAGTGGATTGAGAGCCAGGCCCAGAGATGGGAAGTCCTGGGTTCAAATTTGACCTCAGACACTTCCTAGCTGTGTGACCATGGCCAAGTCATTTCACCTCCATTCCCTAGCCTTTACCAGTTTTCTGCCTTGAAACCTATATACAGTATTGTTTCTAAGATGAAAGGTAAGGGTTTTTTTTAATACATTATATATAAATACACACATATTATCTTCTTTGCTCTTCAATCTTTTGAGGTAGATATTGCTAATAGCCACATTATTCAGACAGAGCAACTGAGGCTGAGGGTGTTTAAGTGGTTTACACATGTCTTCCTCTTCCCAAGTTCAGCGTTATTTATGCTAAACGAACTAAACTAAAATTCTTTAACTAACAATGTATCTCAACTTTGGCCCCTGGAATTATGAACTCCTTTACTGCACAGCTAAGGAAAGAGTTAATCATGTTATTAAAGTTATTAAAGAGTTGATAATGGTTCATTTAATAGCAAGCATCTCCTGAGCCCTGCCCATATCAGTTTCTTTAATCGTACCCACCAACTATCACTCTGCAGTTGTAGCCAGAGCATCTTCAAAATGCCTTTTATTTTTATTTTTATTCAAATGAGTAAAATTCACAGAGCCATCGGTGGACTTTTAACTCACTTGTGCAGAAAGGTTGAAGGAGCCTTTATTATGTGTTGACCTCTGACTGGTCCAAACTTTAAAAGGGAGTAGACTTTTTGGATTTTATTTTGCTAATCATATGCTTTTTTAAAAAATTAGATCTACAACTAGTATGCAATGCAATATATGAAAGTAAACAATCAAATCAGCTGCTATGTAGTTCATTATAGTTCTCCCAGACGTCTTAAGTATTTTGGCAAATCTGTAATGTAATAAATATTGATTGTATCTTTGCATGTGGCAAGATTTGTTCAGCAAGAGATTTTACTCTCTTGTCTTTTTAAAATATCTTGCTAGAGTTGTTGTCTTAAAACATGCTTGGAGTGGGGCAGTTTTATTCAAATATCATCCAAATGCAGAACCTCTTGAGGTGGGGGGGATTATTTTAAGAGATTTTTCTAAGTGTTTTTAAAATCTGGGCCATTATCCCATCATACTCTATTTCCCCCTGAACTTTCTCTCTAAGGCCTCCCCACAAAAAACAAAAACAAAAAAAAACCTCTTCAAGTTAAGAAATGCCCTTGAAATAACACATGCTTTAAATTTATTTTTGGACTAAAGAACTATGATTCCCAAATTCCAAACTTTTTTTAAGATATACGTAAAATTGCTGCCTAAGTGGAGCTTAACGTTAATATATTAGGAATCAACACTGCAAAAGGGCTCTGTCAATTATGGTGGTAGCACATTCTAGACCTAAGGAAACATCAACTCTTTCATTCAAAGATCTTGTTTTCACTCCTTGGAACTTTCCAAAGATATTATCTTTGTGGGTAAATTTTTCTGTAAATAGCCTCAACCCAATGGATGTCTTTTTTTAAAGAAAGCTTGAGAAAACTGTTTCAGCATAAAGAAAAATAAAATCTACTCTGCTTTTGCCTATAAAATATCTAGATTTATTCCTGAAGATAACTCAAAAACAGATGAAAGAGTAGAAATTTCCATACATTTAGTCCACAGTAAGAAAGTCCCCTGGGCAGTTTAGATGTATTATAAGTTGCTGTATCAAAATTATATGTTATTGAAAAAATCACTTTTGATTATGGGTTTCAGGGCATTTCATAGATATTAAGTATGACAGAACTATTTAGATTAATATTAAGTTTCACAAATACATACCACTGATTCTTAAAGAACTATATATTCTTTGTACTACATAACATATTTGTTCTCTTCTCTATGAAGTTATTAATAAAATAATAACCAGATGTTTATTGCTATTTTAATAATGCCTCTATCCTTTTTAAAAACCCTATGGGAAAATAATCTTCAAGAAATTCCCATTATTCTTTGTCATTATATAGAAGCGATTGGTTTAAGGAAGCAAATCAAACAATTGTATTTTACTTTAAAAAGCAGTTTGTGATTTAATGCATTTTCCAGGATAATTAACATGTTTGATATAGATTTTAATAGACAAATTTTTAAATTAATGTTACAGCAATAGCTTTAACTTTGCATTTCTTTATTTTTGAGTGTGGTTGCATGCATGATCTAAATATATCATTAGCAGAATGCCTTGCATTTTATACAAATCAGCAACAGAAATTTACTGAAGTTTAAAAGTTTGGGGGCATTTTTTTAGATAGAACAAACCTATGATATGGTATGTGGAACTCCCATTAGGAAGGAGTCTTCCTTTTACCACCACAGATCTGCATCTACTCTACAATTTATTAGTCTTAGAAAGTAGCCTACTGTAGCAGTCCACCCCTATCTAGGGACAAGGGAAACAGAAGGTACAGAGTGGCTTAGAAGAGAGCATGCTCAGTCTTGCTCATGGCTAGGATAGCCTCTGACCCTTGACCCCAGCTTCCCCCATGTTAAGCGGGAAAACAGGTTTCTTTGTGTTCACCTGGCTAAGAGAAACCACACCTATACCTTGTCGTTAACCAATGATAATCATCCCTATGTATCGTGTATATTTGCATATCAAAGACATTAAAAGGAGCCACAGCAATCTCCGCCCCTCTCTTGGATCTCAGCTCTCACTGATGCCTGTCCTTGCTGGAGCTTGGCCTCTGGCCAAGCTCCATCTTTAATTCCTTTCCTTCTCTATCTCTCTCACCTGGGACCTGGCCTTCGGCCAGGCACTTTCTTTTCTCTATCATGTCTCCGACCTGTGTGGTATTAAATTTGGATCACTGGACGGGATTAGCCTTTCGGAAAGATGTCCACTGATTGGGGTTCTGCTGTGGCTCCAATATAATCAATAAGGCCTGGTTTCTGACTCATTTCTGCCACCTCATATCTCTTACTTGACTCCTCCACGCCCCTCGCGGTATCCAAAATTCTATCCTTCCTCTATCTTCCTACCTTGGGGCTTCTCATGGGTTCGGGAAGCCTCACCTACAGACCCTAAGAGGCATAATATCTTTCCTAGGTCATACAGCCAGGATATGTCAGAATCAGGACTTGAACTCAAAGGCAGGGTCTTCCAGACTGAACCTAGTTCTCTAGCCTGGGTATATGGGATGTTCAGGGAAGACTAACACCTCTGGTAGGAGGGCTAGCCTACTTCTTTTCAGGACTGCTCATCTACTTTTCACCTACCTCCCAAACTGTGACTCCAAGAAACTATCATGTGCATAATCGGCCACAGCCTGGTAAAATCATCTCAACAGGCAGGCTAAAGACCAGGCTGAGAGTAACCAACAGGCTTCAACCCCATTGATGAGTTAGAGGAGTGTCTGTTTATTATCTATACACAGTAGGGCTGTGAAGTAATTCAGCCATTCTGGAAAGCAAGTTGGGAATTGTGACCAAATTGTAAAAAAATTGTGCTCATCCCTTGACCCAGAAATATCATACCAGGCCAATACCCCTCAAAAAGCACAATGAAGAATAAAAAGAATGCATATGTACAAAAATATTTATAGAAGCTTTTTTTATAGTGGATATAAACTGGAAATTAAGGCATCGCCCACCAATTGTAAAACAGCAGAACAAATTATAGTATTGGAATGCTATTGTGACATAAGAAATAACAAAAGGGTGGGTTTCAAAGAAATCAGGGAAGACATATAAACTGATGCATATTAAAGTGAGCAAAACAAGGGAAATGATTTTTGCAATAACATTGTAAAAAAATAACTTTGAAAGACTTAAGCATTATGAACCATGCCTTGACCAACCATGATTCCAGAAGACCTTGCCATGATGAAGCATGCTACCCAAGGTTCAGGAGAGGATAAACATTTTGAAAATGGCAAATGAGTTGAATTATTTGCATTAAATATACTTCATTTTTATAAGGATTGTGTTTTTTTCTTTTTATGAAAGGGAGGGGGGTTCTTTTAATACTTTTTATGGGGAAAGGTTTGGATTATGGTGGGAGATAGCAAAATGAAGAAGAAGAAGGAAGGAGGAGGAGTAGAAGAACAAGAACAAGAAGAAGGCTTAGAGAAAGAGAAATATTTTCTCCTAATAGATTTCTTTACTTGTTCCCTCCTGTCCCTTCTATCCCTTATTCCACCACCATATTCATCTTTCTAAAATAAGGATTTTTATCATGTCATTCATTTCTACAATATTTCAGTTTTCCAATGGATCTGTGTATTCCTTCCATAGATTCACATCCCATGCTTGATGGTTCTTATTGGCATTCTTCTATAAATCAACTATCCTCAATCAACCAATCAACAAACACAGTCAAAACAAGTATATAAAGGGCTGATAATGTGTTTCTGCTTTATGTTTGTTTTGGTTTTTGTTTTTATTCAAAGATATTTTATTTTCCCAATTACTTGTAATAATTTTCAACATAAATTTTCTGAAATTATAAGATCCAAATTGTCTCCCTTCTCTTTCCCCCTCCCCACGGACAGTACACAATTTGATCTAGGTTATATATGTTTTATCATGCAAAACATACTTCTTCATTGGCCATTGATGTAAGAAAATATCCATATAACACCAAAACCTCCAAATAAAAACATAAATAAACTAATGTGAAAAATAGTTTGCTTTGATCTACAATCCAATTCCAACAGTTCTTTCTCTGGAAGTGGATAGCATTATTCATGAATCCTTCCAAATTGTCCTGGATCATTGTATTGCTGAGAGTAGATGGGTCTATCACAGTTGATCATCATACAGTATTGTTTTCCTGGTTGTGCTTGTTTAACTATGCATCAGATCATGCCGTGCACTATGTTAAGTGTTGGCGATACAAAGAAAGAAGAAAAATCCCCGTGGCCAAAAAAATAGTCCCTGATCTCAATTACAGTATAATGGAGGAGACAATAGACAACCAATTGTGTATAAACAAGATATATACAGGATAAACAGAAATTTGCCAAAAGAGCATTTATTAAGCATTTAACTATGAACATCCACCAAAGATGAACCTGTGTTTCAACATATATATTTAGACTGGAATTAGAGTTTAAAAGGGACCTGTGAGTCAGACATTGCAATTCTTGAGAAAGGAAGATGTCCTTGGAGGCCAGAAGATAGCATCACCAGGATCTACATTGGATGATGAATTTGGATAGGATGTATTTCTTAGGAGGAGAAGTGGTGGTACAGAGAGGCTCAGAAAGTGACAATGGGGAGCAAAGACTATTCTGATCTCCCCACTAAGACCACTGTGTCAGGAAGTATGAGAAGATAAAACAACAGCTTTAAAGAATGACTAGGCGTTGAGCAGTTCCCCTGCAGTTGGGAGGACTTAGCTCTAACATAGGTGTCTAAACTTGTCTCTCTCAATAAATTCTTCTGGCTTTAAGTTAATAAATAAACAATTTTTTTAAGAATGCCTGGAAACAGTGTCACCCAAGGGGAACAGATCACTCAGCAAATCGGAAACAGATGCCTAGACCAGAGCTCAAGCTCCTGACTTTCAATTCTGTGTTCCTAAAAGCCTAAATCCTACCAATCTATTCTTTAAGGTTCAGATCAAATTGTCTAGTCTTTTGGAGTTAAATGTTGGAGCCCAGGAAGTGCTGTAATGAAATAAAGTTTAGATTGAGAAGTAATGGCTAATTTATAATATATTTCATCACTGGGTATTTGAGGAAGAAGAGGTTCATAAAGTGAATATATAATCACTTAAAAGCAGGAGCTAGAAGTAATCTCAAGAAATCAAAAGAGCATTCTGGAGCCTGGGGAGCAAGGTGGCACAGTGGGCAGAGTGCAGGACCTGGAGTCAGGAAGACTCATTCTTCCTGAATTCAAATCTGGCCTCAGACCCTTGCTGGATGACCCTGGGCAAGACACTTAGCCCCTATTTGTCTCAGTTCCTCATCTGTAAAATGGGGACATTCTGGAGAAGAAATGGCAAACCACTCTAATATCTTTGCCAAGAAAATCCCCTAGAAAAAAGTCCATGAGGTCACAAAGAGTCAGACACAACTGAATAACAATGACAACAAAGTATTAATAAGAGTTTTCCTTACCTTGAGTATAAATGTGTTTCTTTGCCATTTTCACCCATTACTCCTGGCTTCAGCCTCTGTGGGCAAGAATAGATTCACTCCCTCTTCCAAATGGCAGCGCTTCAAGCATTTGAATGTACAAATAGAGAGAGTTATATTGCCCCTTACTCCAAGTCTCTTTTCCAGTGTGAAGAGCCTCATTTCCTTCAAGCAATCTGCTTAGGGTATGAAGCCCCTCACCATACTTGTTGCTCTCTTCTGGATCCCCTCCGGCTTAGAGAGTACTTCCTAAAATTGTGTGCTCAGCCCTCTGCATCTGCCTAGGGAAGAGTAGATTGATACTACTACCTGCCTATGCCTGAGCAACTAGACTCACTTAACGCAGTCTAAAAGTGTTGCCTTTCTAAATTATCATTTTATAGCAATAAGATTAATAGGAGCCAGTTTAATAGGAGCCAGATTCACATTAAGCTTATAGTTCACTAAGAACCTCTACTTTTTCAAATTAACTGAATTAAAAATAATATTCTTGGTGAATTGTGGCCTTAATTCTTTTGTTAGTGAAGTATTTCTACATTATCATGGTAATAATAACTACTAAATTTTCCCACCAATTTAACTGTTCATTTTGGTAATGGTTGTTGGCATTTCAATGACTTGCGTTTTTATTTTTTTAAGGGAATCTGATAATATAATATATCATACATATATTTACTCTTTTCAAAGTTAATTGTTGACTTAGTTTAAGATTCTCTGGGTTCTTAAAGAGGACAGTTAAGAAAAAAATGAAAAACAAATCACTAGGTTGAGAACAAAGGGGTAAAAGAGCTAGAATTGACTAACTACCTGTCCTTTAGTGGAGGTAAGAAGTGATAGAGTAACAAAAAACTTTGTCAGAGTATGAGGGTTCTAGTCCTACCTCTGTCATTTACTAGACATATGAAAGCCATTTTACTTCTCCGTGTCTCCATTTTCTCCCAGAGAAAATAAGCAATTTGAACTAACAGGCTCTTCAAGCTCTTCAATACTAAGATTCTATCATTCTTGCCCATTCTGCAGGCATAGTTAATTCCCTTATGATAGCTTTGTGGGTGTCCATCTTCTATGATTACATAGAACTGTTTATTATTTGCAATTTTCAAAGTAGAAAAATTCCCAAAGTGATGCATGTTGTTATTTTGGTAGATGGATGGAAGGGAAAATATATTACATATTTTTAAACTGAAAAATTTTATAGATTCTGAAAAGACCATTAAAGAAGGTAGCACAGAGATGAGTTATAATTTGACCAGTAAAACAAGTTATATTGCATAAAGTAGGCCTGTTTTTAAAAAAACACTGACCTTCCATATTGGAATCAATACTGTATACTTTGAAGAATGGTAAGGGTTAGGCAATGGGGGTTAAGTGACTTGCACAGGATCACACAACTAGGGAAGTATCTGAGATCACATTTGAACCCAGGATCTCCCATTTCTATGCTTGGTTCTCAATCCACTGAGCCACCTAGCTTTTTAACACAAATATAAACATGAATTAGAGCAAAAGGTTCTTAAACTGGGCTTCATGAACTGAGGGGGAGACAGACAGACAGACAGACAGACAGAGACAGAGACTTATTAAGTTACAAATAAAACTTGTTTACATATAAATACAATAGGACCTCATTTTCCACAAACTCAAGACCTGTGAATTTAGGCATATGTGACTGGTGATTGAAAAAATCAAGGTAGAAAAATACATAAAATAAAAAAGTTTTAATTATGCCCTAAATTCATGCCACTTTCCCAAGCTGTGTAAAGTCTTGTAGCAGTTTGCCCAATTACCCTCATTCTCACTCTGAGAAGCATTAGTGACAATCATTCCATTGTTTTGCACCAAACATTAGCTCCCTCATCAGTCTGTGTCCCTAGTTCTTAATGTAACAACTCATGTCTGCATAAGAGCAGGGCTTCTCTTTGTTTCATTAACACTATTTAGTTATTAATAATTGCTCCAAAGTATAAAAGTAGTGATACTGCTAGCTCTGGTAAGTCTAAAAAAAGTAATAAAGGGCCAAGGTATGCTCATACAAGATATACTTATTAAATAATCAGGTCCACTATGCTAGATTTTCAATTTATATGAAGGGTCTTGGTACATATTGGTCACGTAAAATGAGGTCCTACTGAAATATATGCCCTATATATACTCTTTTTCATATTGTTAACTATATTTCAATATAATTGACTTTCCTAATAATCCTATATATTTTATTTTATGCATTTAAAACTATTTTCCTGGAAAGAGGTCCAGATTCCCCAAACTGCCAAAAGGGCACATAACACAAAACAGGAAAAGAATCTCTGCATTAGAGCATCTCCATTTGTACCAATAAATAAGACAATAAATATTTATTAAGTGTCTCCTAAGTCCTAAGCATTGTGCTAAGAATTGATTATAGATTAGAGTTCTAAGGAACATTAGCATATATCTAGTAAAACCTCCTCATTTTACAGATGAAGAAACTAAGATCCAAGAAGTGAATCACTGATCACAAATAGTTAAGTGGCAGAGATAGTATTCAAATTTGGTTTGATTTCAGCTTGGTTCAGCCTTCTTTTTGCTTTTAGAAATTTTGGGGATTTTATCTGCCTACCTGTTACTAGAGTCCAGGAGCTCAAGAGTGAATAGATTAAAAACAAAAACCTTACCTTCCCTCTTAGAATCAATACTGTGGGGACCCAAAATGGTAGGAAAATAGCAACAGGGAAGTTCAAAAACATCATGAGAATCCTCTCCAACAAACCTAAAATAGCACTACAAAATGAATTTAGGAGTGAAAGAACCATCAAGGATACAGAGTGAAGCAACTTTCACAAAGAGAACAAATTGAAAGTTAGGCAGAGAATACCTGGTTCCCTGGGATATGAGGGAAGCACAGCCAACAGGAGGCTATAGAAAGGAGTAAGAAGCAAGTTAACAGCAAGCCCCACCCCACCCCATCTCTACTGTACCAAGTTCTGAACCTGGGTCCAAGCCAACATTTAGATCCTGAAACCCTTCCTGTGCCAATAGCTGTCCAACCTACATACACCCCTTAAATTTCACTTAAATTTCAGTGAGGTCCAGAATAGAAACCCAAGGCAATCTGTGCTGCACAACCCAATCTATGTGGGCCCAGAGCAAGACCAGGGGTCCCAGCTGTGATGGTAGTAAGGACCTACCTAGATCCCAGTTTAGAGCAGTCAGTGAACCCAGAACTGAAACTTGCAAAAAAACAGAAATAAGTCTAAGGATAGCATCAAGAAAGAACTGAAGTTTAAGAAGGGGACCTAGCATCCCAAAGAATTGAACTTACCTTTAAAATAAAGATATGTCAAGAAAAATTTTGGGAAAATGAGCAAATATTTTTAAAACACCTAACTATAGAAAATTTTTATGGAAACAAATAACAAGGCACAAACACAGAAGGGGACAATGAAAGCAAAACAAACACACACAAAGTCCAAAAGAAAAATATGAATTGGACTCAGGTTCTAGAAGAGCTCAAAAAGGATTTAAAAAATAAATTAAGAGAGGCAGAAGAAAAATGGAGAAGAGAAATGAAAGCAATGCAAGAAAAAATGAGTCAAATTAAAAGAGAGGCTTAAAAGCTGATGGAAGAAAAATCATTCCTTAAAAATTGGGATTGGGCAACTAGACACTAATGACTTCATGAGACATCAAGAAACAACAAACAAAATTTTTAAAATGGGGGAATAGAAGAAAACATGAAATATCTCATTGAAAAAACAATTGACCTGTAAAATAGATTCAGAAGAGACAATTTAAGAATTATTGAACTACCTGAAAGCCATGATAAAAAAAAAGGCCTGGATACCATAATACAAGAAATTATCAAAGAAAACTGTCCAGATACTCTTGAACAAGAGAGCAGAGTAGAAATTTAAAGAATCCACAGATCACTTCCAGAAATAAATCCTCAAATAACAACTCCCAGGAATATAGTAGCTAAATTCAAGAGCCCCCAAGTCAAGGAGAAAATACTGCAAACAGCCAGAAAGAAACAATTCAAATACCATGGAGTTACAATCAGGATCACACAGGACTTAAGCAGCTTCCACATTAAATGATTGGAAGTCATGGAATATGATATTCCATAAGGGGAAAGAGCTAACCCTGCGTCACCTATCCAGAAAAACTGAGTATATTCTTTCAAGGAAAAAAATGGTCATTCAATAAAATGGAAGATTTCTAAGCATTCCTGAGGAAAAGGCCAGACCTAAACAGAAAATATGAAGTCCAAACACAAAACCCAAGAGAACCCTAGAAAGGTAAATAAGAAAGAGAAAATTTAAGGGACCCAATAAGATCAAACTCTATGTGTTCCTATATGGAAAGAGGGTATTTGTAATTCTTAAAAATTCTTATTAGCAGCAGAGCAATTTGAAGGCATATACTTAGACAGAGGGAGGGAGTATAAACTGATTAGGATGATGTAATATCAAAAAAAATCAAAGGTTGGAAAAAAGGATTTCACTGAGATAAAAGGAAAAAGAGATGAAATGGGGTTAATTACTTTACCTAAAGAGGTGCAAAAACTATTACAGGGGAGGGGAGGATGAGGGTGTTAACAAGCAATGTTTAAACTTTACTCTCCTAGTAACTGGAAATAAAAAAGAGGGAATAACAAGCATACTCATTGGGGTATAGAATCCTATCTTTCCCTATATAGAAGTAGGAGGGGAATAAGATAAGGGAAATGGGGTGGCAAAAGGAGGGAGGGGGAAGTGAGGGAAGTGATAAAAAACAAAACACTGGTGAGTAGGGACACAGTGAAAGGGAAAAGAGTAGGATTAAATGGGGAAAATAAGATGGAGAGGAATACACAGTTGACAATCATAACTGTGAATGTGAATCAGATGAACTTGCTCATAAAACAGAAGCAGATAGCAGAGTGGATTAAAAAAACAGAATCCTACTTTATGTTGTTTATAAGAAACACATTTGAGGCAGGGTGACACCCAGAGTAAAGGTAAGAGATTGGAGCAAAATTTATTGCACATCATCTAGAGTAAAAAAAGCAGGAGTAACAATCATCATCTCAGACAAAACTAAAACAAAAATAGATCTAATTAAAAGAGATAAGGAAGGAAATTATATCTTGCTAAAAGGTACTATAAACAATGAAGCAATATCATACTAAACATATATGCCCCAAATAAGATAGTCTCTAAATTTTTTAAAGAGTTATTAAATAAACTTCAGGAAGAAATAGACAGTAAAACTATACTAGTGGGGGACCTCAACTTCCCACATTCAGATCTAGATAAATCAAACAAAAAAAAAACAAGAAAGAAATAAAGGAAGTGAATGAAATCTTAGATAAGTTAGAACTAATAGATGTCTGGAGAGAATGGAATAGCAATAGAAAAAAATATACCTTCTTTTCAGCAATATATAGCTCCTACATAAAAATTGACCATGTATTAGGGCACAAAAACTTCATGACCAAATGCAGAAAAAATAAATGCATTTTTCAGATCATAATGCAATAAAAATTATAATCAATAAAGTTCCATGGAAAGACAAATCAAAATTTGATTGGTGACAAACCAATATAATTCTAAAAAGAGGGTGGATCAAAGAACAAATTATTTTTTAAAACAACCAATAATATTATTAATGAGAATGACAATGAGGAGATAACATACCAAAATTCATGGGATATAGCCAAAGCAGTACTTAGGGGAAATTTTATATCTCTAAACACTTACATCAATAAAATAGAGAAATTGAAGATTTGTAAATTGGGTGTGCAACTAAGAAGACTAGAAAGAAAACAAATTAAAAATCCTCATTTCAAGACTAAAATGAAGTGTGACAATGAAGAGGAAATTAAAGCAATCATTAGGAGCTATTTTACCCAATTATGTGCCAATAAATCTAATAGCCTAAGTGAAAGGGATGAATATTTATAAAAATACAAATTGCCTCAATTAGCAAAAGAGGAAATCAAATCCTTAAATAATCCCATATCAGAAAAAGGAATTGAACAAGTCATTAATGAACTCCCTAAGAAAAAAATTCCTAAAGCCAGATGGATTCACAGATGAATTCTATAAAACATTAAAAAAAAAAAACAATCAACCCCAATACCACATAAACTATTTGGGAAAATAGGCAGAGAAAGAATCCTACCAAATTCTTTTTATGAACCTAATATGGTATTTTACCTAATCCAGGAAGAACAAAAACAGAGAAAGAAAACTGGGACACTAATGCATGGTTGGTGGAGTTATAAACTGATCTAACCATTCTGGAGGACAATTTGGAACTATACCCAAAGGTATACATAAAACTTTGCACATATATATGCAAACTATAAAACATGCAAACCTTTTGATCTGAGAATGCCACTATTGGATCTGTATCCCAAGAAGATAATAAAAAAGGGAGATAGGATCTACTTATACCAAAAAATATACAGCAACTCTTTTTGTAGTGGCAAAGAATTGGAAACTGAGGGAATGTCCAACAATTGGGGAATGACTGAACAAATTGTGATACATGTTGGTGCTGGAATACTATTGTGCTATAAAAAATGATGAGCAAGATGATTTCAGAAAAAGCTGGAAAGATCTGAAGGAACTGATGGAGAGTGAAATAAGCAGAACTGAGGAACATTGTACACAATAACAGCAATATTGTACAATGATTATCTATGAAAACTTGGCTACTATCAGCAATACAATGATCTGGGACAATCCTGAAAGACTTATGAAAGGAAATACTATCCACCTCCAGAGAAAAAATTGTTGGAGTTGTCTTTCACATCAGTGTATCTTTGGTTTTATTTTAGGGGTTTGGCTATATATGAATTTGCTCTTATAACAGTGACCAAAAAGGAAGAAGCATGATAGTAAAAATAAAAAAAAAGAATCCATACTGTGTATTGGTTCCAAGGCAAAAGAGTGGTGAGGACTAGGCAATGGAGTGACTTTCCCAAGGTCACACAGTTAGGAAGTATCTGAGATTTGGACCCAGGATCTCCCATCTCTAGGCTCTCTGAGCCATCTTTGAATAGATTTTTAACATGAGCCATTAATACTATTTGAGACTTTAACCTTCATCTAGTCCAAGCCCCTCATCACACAATGAAGGAAAATGAAGCTTAGAGATGTGAATTGTCTAAAGTCATATAGCAAGGTAGCAAAGAAGAGACTGCAAACAGGGTTTCTCAGTTTGATACTCTTACTCTCTTCCACAGAGCTGCCTCCCATTCGACTCAAAACTGAATCCAGAAAGAAAAATAAATTCATTTCCAATGGATGAAAAGAGCCTAGTCCCATAGTTCTTACTCAGGTAAAATTGCTTTCTTGAAAGTTCTAATTAAGAGAGGATCTGAGGATCAAGAGATGAAAGTTGAATGTGTAAAGAAGTTCTGAGTGTAACTTGATAATCAGTGGGACAGACTATGATGATTCCTGCACCCACAGCACCTTGACACCAGAAGAACCCAGTTATAATAGAGGATTCTGCTCCCCACTCCAATACCACAGATACAAACATTCTGGGAAGCCCCTGATCTACAATAAGCACAAGGATCATAATTATCCACAAGAAATGATACCCAGCAACATTTTTTCTTCCATGGGACAGGGTCTAGCTGAGGGAGAGGAGGCCCAAGCTCATTTTCCCAATGTGAGCTTTAGGTAGGTCAATAGAAAGATTGTTATAAGAAGGTAACCTGAGCTGGGTAATGTGTGCATGATCTGTAGCTTTATTGTATCCCTGCTATGTTAATTAGTATTAGGAACATGATGGATTGGCAACACGTGTACTTTCTGAGTCTAAAACCAGCCCTGAGAGTTTAGCACTCCATTAGTTACACATCACAGAAACCCAGGGGATGTTTATTCAAAAAAAGTATCACTTACAAGAGTGAAATGTTCTAATTCATTCCTGATCCAGTCTATAAGACGAACACATTGGCCACTGGTGAGCACTGTAACCCACTGTGAGAGAGAGAGAGAGAGACAGAGACAGAGACAGAGACAGAGACAGAGACAGAGAGACAAAGAGACAGAGAGACAGAGAGACAGAGAGACAGAGAGAGACAGAGAGAGAAAGAGAGAGAGAGAAATGAAATTATGAGCTATAAGTATAAGCAAACCTCCCCACTACCCCAATTTGTGGGACATTAAGATCTTAAATCTTCATTTGTTCATGGTGGAAACCCTCAGAGAGAGGAGTTTAGAAGGACCAGTATTGACATTTAAAGTCATTGATCTGTTTCAGAAATAGGGAAATCTCACCCTTTGAGAGCTTTCACCCTTTATAATAATAGAAAAGAGAAGGCTCCCAGTGTGCCTTTTCGTGATATCCAACTCTATTCCTCTGGTTTTTCCAGAGCCCCCAGAGAGTATTGCTATTCAGCCACTACTATTCTCTGAACCCAAAGTACTTACATTTCAGTGGTGAGTTAACCTCCTATGGATATAGTGAAAATAATCAGACGATGTTTCTAAAACACACAAAAAGGGATTACTTCTGTTGTCTATTTTTGTTTTGTTATTTTTCAGGTAAAAGATAACCTTCATTCCTCTCCTGGCCCTTCATACAATTGTTTTAGGCTCAGATGCAGGCCAGTCTTCTATGGAGAGTTTTCTCCTTCTTTTCCAAGATATGCACTATTGAGAAAATATCACATCCTCCCCCCAGGCCAAGGAATCTAATGCCCAAATCTCCAACTCAGGAACTCTTGAACTCAGAATTATTACTAATAGTTAAGGCCCAAGGCTAGAAGAGTCTTTCGCATGTAAGTGGTCCATTTCTGATCCCTCTGCCTTATCTTTGAGCTAACTCAGTTCTCTTATCTGATAAATGATTGGGCTACTGTACATGATCTCCAAGATCCCTCACAGTTCAATGATTCCATGATTCTAACTGACAGATATTTTGACTGGTTTAACTGATTAATGTGGGCTTGGATTATCTGAAATATACATAGATAATGAAGCATTTACGAATACTATGACATTTAAAACAATAATGGAACTATGAATGGGATTTATTTTCCATGGAATTCCATGGGTGTTAATATTAATATGTGTATTACCTCCTCCATTTTGGCCCTCCCTCAAAGCCCTGTTGACCCAGGATTCTCAAAGGCTATGTCGGAGAAATAGAAATTCTGTCAGCATTTACCAAGCTAGAAAGATTTTGTGTATAGTCCTAGAAATGTACTCAAATCAGAGGATGGGCAAAGCATAGTGCAAAGAAGATTCATCAACAAATAACTGAGCATCATGTGATTAATTTGAGGCATAAGGTAGTCACAGAAACTCATGATGGCCTTCTAATAAGGTGAAAAGGGACTGAGATCTGCAGTGGTGCTCAACAGTCTATCACTTTGTAATACTACAGAGTCTGATGGGGGTTATTGAGGGGCTGGAAGGACTCTTAGAGATCACCTAGTCCAATCCTCTCATTTTGTTGAAGGGAAAACTGAGGTGCAGAGAGGTTAAGTGATTTTCCCAAGGACACACAAATAATAGGTAGCAGAGACAGTATTCAAACTCAAGTCCTCTGTGACTCCAAATCCAGCATGCTTTCCTCTGGGTCATGTTCCCTCTGTAGGAAATATATATCATGGCTTCTCATCTTGTAACACAATTATAATTTCCCTTGAGGTGAGCGTGGTAGCCTCATTAGTATCAAAACTATGCTCATTATTTCTCGACATATAGTCTAGGGTCAGTGTGAATACAAATACTGGTCTTTTAAGTTCAGCAGTGAAGACCAGTTCCTACATTTTGCAAACTGAAGCATGATTCTTTACAAAACGGTGGGAGAAGAAAATGCCTGCAAGCACTACAAATCTGGGTTCCTAATTATTTGTGATTACCTCAAATAAGATGCTATTGTTTCCATGTTATAGATATAACAGAGAAAGAGATCACTGCTAGCTTTCATTATGATTTGCATTTACTGAAGGTTATTTGAGCCTAAAAAGAGACAGCATCCATAGAAACTTTCAAAAGAGAATTCAATGAGAAGCCTGAGGACCAAGTGGAACCCATCCAATAGTCTAGGCATGCTTGACAGAAATGTTTGTAGAACCAAATGGCCCGTTGGAAGACCAAAAGAGAGAACAAATAAGGGACCCAGAGGACTAAAGAGTATACCAATAAAGGTTAGTAAGCTCTGAGCCCATTCAAGTGGAGGTCAGCTGGTAATGGCAGGCTTTCCTAGGTTGGTGATTCTGAGTGCATCACAGTCTGTGCTTCATGTATTGAGTTCCTGAAAATAAGATGTTAATTTTAGAGCTAGAAAAAAGGTCACTGAACCCAACCCCTTCATTCCATAGATGAGGAAACCAAGGTTCCTACTAGTTAAGTAAATTGTCCAAAGACTCAGAATGGCAAAGATGGGATTTAAAACCAAGATCCCTTCACTGCATTACATCATCAGCAGTCTTTCCCCTGTATAATATTGCCTCTCACATCTAGCCCACTAGAATCTTTGAATCCAGGATTGAGATAGAAGAGGGCCAGAGTAAAGTCAGAAGAGAGGTGGGACTGGGTCAGTACAGCTGAAAACCTCAGTGTACTGGCGTACAGTTGTTCTAGGCCCACCCAAATCCATGTTTGCAAAGCAATGACCCATAGCGGCTGTCTGAGGGCAGAGGCAGCACTGTCCTTCCCTCAATAAGAAATCAGAGCAATTTACATCTCCAAGATGAAGTCCAGAAGAGTGAAGCCAAGACTCTTCCCCATGATTCTCCTATGGCAACATGAGTCCAATTAAACACTCCCTTGGGAGAATGCCAAGATATTAAAGAAAGTACCAAGCTAGACAAGAGATAACCAGGATTCTCCTAGACATAGGTAGGTTGGACCACTATAGATTACAAAGGCAGAAGGAAGGGAAAACCTTTTACCAGCTGCATGAGATCAGAGGCAAAGATCATCCTAGTAGGCTACACTATGATCATGGCAATCACATGAATTCAACATCAGCTGCTTCCTAAATAGTGCCTTTTGAGCTCTTCTTAATTTGCTAGTGTGGGACTGTTCCCATAGATTATAGCTCCCAGCAGTGAGCAGTCATGGGCAGGAATTCTCAGCCATATGGGAGTCTAACAACTTAGCACTATACATTTTATTTCATGATATCCTCTTTCTCCACCACTTTTTCTCCAACCCCTATGCCCAAAATACTAGGTGGCATGTATTTCTAATTTAGTTAATTTAACCATTTAATTAAACTACATCAACAATATATAATTTTATTTTGAGTATATTTTAAGAAGTTCACAATTCCTCTCCCTTTTCCCCTCACTCACTTCTTGAGCTTTAGGAGTCTCCTAAAAACCCAGATTAGGCATTCCTAACATCTAGAGGCCAGAGTTCTTTCTCAGTAGCACTGGCTACAGCCTCTTCTATATTAAAAATAGCCCAAACATCTCAGATATAGCCAGGAAGAACATGTGCAAATATTCGATGTTCTTCCAATTGATAACTTCTACAGTACTAACACAAAGAATGAAATTCATCACCATCTACAGTGGTATCCGAGTCAAAACCTTCTGGTTTTATCCTTCCATTCTTCCAAAGCTTTCCAGTTATATGTAGGAGATTCCCCCAGTTCATCTTTTGGAGACCGATACCCTTTGGTGGACAGAAATTCCCCAGTGTTTAGCTATGTGAGTTATTGAAGAGCCCTGAGAATGTGACCAAGAGATTAGCTTCTATCTCACCCTATGGGAGCTATAATTGAGGAATTCACTATTCATAAGAGGAGGTTGAGAGAGTAGAGCCCAGGGAAAGAGAAGGGATGGGCTGAACACCACTTTGAGCAAATCATTGAGGGAAATCTGAAACACTAAACCAGATAGTAAGTGAGCTTTGCAAAAGCCACATGGAACAGATCTAAAGTGACTGGAATCATTCACGCTGCTGAAAACAAACCTGATGCATCAATACGTTTCTATTCTTTGCTTTACTACTATTTTCTCAGTCTCTATTTCTTAAGTTTGCTTTATCTTTTGTTCCTTTGTTTCTCTTAAGAACAGAGGTTCTCTACCTTTTTTTTCCCCTCTCAGACTCCTTTAACAGTCTGGTGAAATCTGCAGCCCCATTCTGAGAATAATGTTTTTAAATGTATAAAATGGAGTTCATAGGATTACAGAGGAAACTGATTATACTGAAATTTAGGAGTCAAATTTTTCTCAAGAAAGTTTACTGACTCCAAGAACCTTTGCTCTATAATAAATTGGTTTAACCATTACACTGTTAATCTGTAGCAAGAGGAACGGTAACAGGTGGTAAAGGACCCAGGAGAAAAAGAGTGAGACTTTATGACTCCTGGGACCTTTCCTGTTTGGGGGCTCAGAACTATGGAGAAGAGGGCCTTTTATGACTTCATATTTCATAACTTCCCAGAACAGAAAGAAAAGGTGGATCTGTTCAATCCTAGGGAAAAGAAGGTTAGTAGGACTCGAAGGGGGAAAGGTTGTAAGTGAACAAAGGGAGTTAGTATTGCTGATAGGATTGCCTATTCCACTGTTAGGGAACTTGTTAGGCAGCTAGGTTGTATGGTGAATACACCTGGAGTCAATAAGACCTGAGTTCAAATCCAGTCTCAGACTTTATTAGCTATGTGACCCTTAATCTCTATCTCAGTTTCCTCAACTATAAAATGGGATAAGAACAGTACTTACATCCCTGGTTTGTTATGAAGATCAAATGAGAAAATATTTGTACAGCCCCTGGCACATACTAGGCTCTATATAAATGTTTATTTCTTCCCCTTGTCCTTCCTGGGTCAGGTTTAAAAGGAAAACCAATATCCTTCTAGGGATAGAATCAAAGGGGTTGGCTGCAGAGCAAGTTACCCTCTAAGGGACACGCTTGGAAAGAAGGGTGCTGCCTGCAAGGGTAGGGGGCCAGAAAGAAGCAGTATTCAGCATTATAAACAGATTGTATAGTTATATGATCAGATTATATAATTATACTATAAAAATACCAGATTCACCAGTATCTTCTGTTCCACACATAACTATCAGACTAATAAAATCCTTTTCTTACTCTCTCACCCAAGTCCCTTCCTTCTCCTTCTAGATTTAAAGTTTAAACAAACTTTTCAAAAGAAGTGAGAGAAGGGTATGTAAGGAAAAATTATTTTCTTCCTGTTTCTTCTTAAAATGCATTTATCACACACATAGCATGAAAAACATAAAAACCATAACGAAATGACCTTGAACAAGTCCTTTTCTTTCTCTGAGCCTATGTCTTCCTCTGTAAAGAAATGGGATGAGCTAAATTATCTGTTACTTTCCAGTTGCAAAATTGCATCACATCACTTATCTGAACTGACAATTTTTGTTGTTGTTGTTGCCAATTCATATCAGTCATATTTGACTCTCTGTGCCCCATTTAGGGTTTTCTTGGCAAAGGGACTGAGGTGGTTTGCCATTTCCTTTTCTAGCTCATTTGACAGAGAAGGAAACTGAGACAAGCAGGGTGAAGTGACTTGCCCGGGTTCACACAATTAGTTTTAAGCAACTATTAAGTGCAAAGCACTATGTTAAGTGATAGAAGAAGAGAGAAGATAGATTGAAGGTGACTTCCTAGTAGTTTTTCAACTTTTGCCATGAATGTAGATAAGAAGATCATATCAGAATTAAAACACCTATCAGAATGGCTGATATAACCAAAAATAAAATGTATTCATGTTGGAAAGGATGTAGTAAAATTGGAACACTAATGTTCCATTGGTGTAACTGCAAACTGATGCAACCATTCTGGAAAGCAAGGTGGAACCATGCCCAAAGGGCCATAAAACTCTGCATACCCTTTACCCCAAAATACCAGTCCTGGGTCCATATCCTAAAGAGAGAACAGATTTCAGGAAAGGACCCAAAATATAAAATATTATATATAAATAAATAATATAAATATATATGCATACATAATATAATAAATACAAAATACAAAAATATTTTAGCTCCTCTTTTTGTAGTGGCAAAAAACAGAAATGAAGAGAGTGTCCATCAGTTGGGGAATGGCTAAAGAAACCATGGGATATGATTATAATGGAAAACTATTGTACCATAAGAAATGATGAACAGGAAGAATTCTTTTAAAGCCTGAAAAGACTTCTATGAACTAATGCAAAGTGAAGTGAGCAGAACCAAGAGAACAGTCTATATTGATACAGTATCAGAAATGTTGTATGATAATCAACTGTGCCAAATTCAACTGTTATCAGCAAAATAAGGTTCCAAGATGATGCCAAAGGATTCATGGTAAAATGAATAATTAAGGGGAAAATGCTATCTATAGTCAAATAAAGAATTGTTGGAATTTTCTTTTCCTCCCCTCTTCTCTCCCCACTCCCAGAGCCAAAAAGCAATTCCACTGGGTTGTACAAATGTTGTCACTTCATACCTATTTCCACATTATTCATTTTTATGCTACAGAGTGATTTTTAAAAGCCTAAACCCCAAATCACATACCCATTCTACACATAATTTTTAAAAATACAAACTAATTTTAAAAAAACCTTACCTTTCATCTTAAAATCAATACCAAGTATTGGTTCCAAAGCAGAAGAGCAGTATGGACTAGACAATGGGGGTAAAATGACTTGCCCAGGGTCACACAGCTGGGAAATGTTTGATGTCATATTTGAACCCAGGACCCCATCATCTCTGGACTTGGCTCTCAATCCACTGAGCCACCTAGTTGCACCTGTAGGTTACTCTTAATGGAGCTCTTCATTAGGACTTAATGTGCCCACTATGTCAACACAAGTGGACTATTGTTCACCATAGGATGCTTCAGAGTGAAAATAACCCATGAGACCTTAAATCTAGATATAAACTAAAAAAAAAAAAATGCAAATATCCATTCAGGCATCCAAGCACATGGAAAAGAGAATCCTAGATTGTTCCTGAGTTGCAATGTGTGGAGAGAGGAAATAATATCATTTGGTGTCATAGAGGTAGAACTACTGGCATTACATCTATACTCAATAGAGTCATTTTCTGGAGAGTGTGAAGGATGAGGACCCAAGAGATCAAGTCCACCTGAAGGAAGATGGCAGACCAGAGCCAGAGAAGAGATAAGACTAGTCCTCAAAGGGCAGCAGTGGATCTTCCTTGTATCTGCTCCTTAGCGTTGATGAATTTTCAGTCCCAAGAGGCAACTTCCTCTTTATCATGCCTATAAACAGATTGTAGCCTATTTCATCACAGCGTTCTCCAAAACTGGCAAAGGCCCTACCCTCAGTCGGTCTCCCTCCATCTCTTCCTATTCCTTCGTACTATGTATTTCTTTTTTTAAACCCTTACCTTCCATCTTTGGCCCCGGCACTTCTCATCTCTAGACCTGGCTCTCAATCCTCTGAGCCACCCAGCTGCTCCCTCTCCCAGGTACTTCTGGTCCAGAGAGCCTAGATCAATGAGAGAAAACAATTGAGAAGAAATACAAAAAAGAAAACTACAACTTAATGATATCCTGGATTATGAGTCACTTATGTTTGAATATTACAGTCATTATTAATGATAATAAAAATAAACTGAAGCAGAGGAGGCATGACGAAATGGATAGAAAGCTGGCCTTGGAATCTAAAGACCAGAGTTCAAGTCCTGTCACTGACACATACCAGTAATGTGATCCTGGGCAAGTCACTAAAACTCTCCCAAATGACTCTCTAAGAAAAAAGTTGCTCTGCAGGGGCAAAGGAAGTTTCCTCACCATGGAAGGGAATTCCCTACATCTATAAACTCATTGGTCCTCCAAAAAAATAACCTAAAAACTTCCAGAAAATGGACTAAAATAAGCACAAATGTGT
This sequence comes from Monodelphis domestica, assembly GCF_027887165.1. Lineage (NCBI taxonomy): Eukaryota > Metazoa > Chordata > Mammalia > Didelphimorphia > Didelphidae > Monodelphis > Monodelphis domestica. The sequence goes on from NC_077233.1 coordinate 193,976,994, forward strand.
ATAAAAGGTACTTGGGGGCCCTTGAACTATGTTGTTCATTTGACTGGGATTCTCAGAGAAATCCAAAAGGAGATAGCTGGTATCTGCATGTTCAATATTTAGGAATCCACAGGCCATTTGCTAAGTGGTAGCATGAATGGATCATTGAATCTGGAGACAGGAAGATCTGAATCCAGAGTTGATGTGTACTTGGGCAAGCCATTGAACTTCTGTTTGCCTCAGTTTCCTCAACTATAAAATAGAGACAATAATAACACCTACCTCAAACTTTTATTATAAGGATCAAGCAAGATAAGATTTGTAAAAAGTGCTTAGCACAATGCCTGGAACACAATAGATGCTATAGAAATGCTTATTCCCTTCTACCCTCTGTTTACCCCAGTGTTCTAATCTGTAAAATGGGGATAATAATAACACCTACCTGCTAAGGTTGATGGGAGGATAAAATGAGATCATATTTGTATATTTGTAAAGCTCTTAAAAATCTTTAAATGCTATACAAATGCTAACCTCATTTTTTTAATTTAGAAAAAGCTCTTAATTTCTATCTTAGACACAACTTAATACAGTAAGACAAGGACTAGGTAAATGGAGTTAAGTGACTTGTCCAGGGTCATGTGAGGCTAGATTTGAATGCTGGTCCTCTCAACACCAAGCCTGCCAATCTACTTACTGAGCCACCTAGCTGTCCCTATTAACTACTCTTGTAAGAGACTTGAATATAAAGCATGCAAGGAGCCCACAGGCAGAACCTGGAGCACTTTCAAAGATCTCTGTTCATTGTTAAAGCACTCAACGGTCCCAAAAAGCTGATAAGGAAAATCAAATAAGAACAGGTCTCAATGGGTCTCAATGCATGGTAAAAATGGGAAATAATGAGATGGATGTTATTGTTTGTCCCTACTTTTCTTTTTTGTTGTCATTTTTATTCTTCATTTAATATTTCTGCCCAATCACATATAGGTACCTTTAAAAATAATTGTTTTCTGACATTTTATGATGCATGCTCTCTCCCTCTTCCTTCTCCTTCTCTTCCCTGAGATGGCAGGTAATTTGATATGTTATACATGTGCTAACATGGAATACATATTTCGATGTTTGTCATGTTGTGAAAGAAGACACATATCACACATATAAGAAAAAATTCATAAAGGAAATGAAGTGAAAATGTTATGTTTCAATCTAGAATTATCTTGGATCCTTGCATTGCTGTTAATAGTTAAGTTTTGTCCACCCTTTTTGAAGAGGACCAGAGTTATTGTGGGGTGATATCTTGACTTGCTTGTGAATTGGATTTTTTTAAACCCCAACTTTCCATCTTAAAATCAATACTGTCAGCCTATAAATATCTGAATTAGAGTCTTTCTGAATCCCAACTCAAGAGCTTTATCCCCTCTCCTACTGAACTGGCTTCTTCTAATATTCAGCTTCTCACTTCTGCTCACTTTAAGATTACAAAGCATTTTACACTTAATCATCCCAACACTCCTATGCCTAAATGCTATTATCCCCATTTTACAGATGAGGAGATAGGCTGAGAGAGATTCAAAGACTTGCCCAGAATATCAGAAATGTCACATATGGCAGGACTTAAACTCAACTATTCCGAGCTCTAACTTCTATGCCCTATTTGCTATGTCATTCTGCTTTGCTTAACCAGTAATAATCTATCTCCCCAAATCATTGCTTCAAAACACCTGTCCTGTAATATTATTTTATTATTATTTTTGTTTTTCTGAGTGAGACAAATGCTTCTTTGACTCTACTCATGTGGAACCACAGTGACCTCCAGTGTCCGTGAAATTTGTATGAATAAGATCTGGAGTCCAACAAGCCTGAGCTATCTTCCCTTTTGTCGAGCTGAAGGTGGAGAGGGGGCTGGGAAGGAGAAGGAATCAAAGAGTCCATGAATGGCCCATCTGGCTGGACAGCTCACTAATAAAAGCCAGGACACTGCAGAAGAAAAGCAACTTTTCAGAAATGTGATAGACTCCCTTGTGTGATGGACAAAACATCTGTTTGTTCCATCTTGCCGATTTGGGAATGTTGAGTCTTCGAGCTGTTTTCCTGACAGCTTAGATGGAATGCTGTTTCTGTGTTCATGCTGAGGGTCTTTCAACTTCAAATGTAAATATTTAGCTCTTAGAATGGAAGAAAGAATAGGCAGTGATGTCAAGTAGCCTTGCAGCTCAATAAAAACAGTCTCTTTAAGGCAGCAGTGAAGACAGAGACCTCTTTAGCTACACATTGGCTATTGTACAATACCCAGGTATAACTGGGGGTGCTTTAAAAAGCGAAAACAGTAGAACCAATATTTAACATTTGACCATTCTCTAGCAGCAAAATAATATATTGGATCTATTATCAGATGAGGTCAATAGGCAAGCCCTCATCCTCCTCTATTTCTCCCCAATCTCCATGTGATCTGTCATGATGTTTTAAACATCCATTAGAGCTATTCCTTTGGGTTTCAAAAGCATATTTTTTTAATTTTCAGAAGTTTCCTATTAATCAACCAATCAGCTAACAAGCATTCACCAGACACCTGATTTTAAGCACCTGGGTGCTGGGGAAACAAAAACAAACAAGCAAACAAAAAATGGAATAGTCCCTACCCTCAAGAAACTTACATGACTGGAACAAGGGGTAATATGTATATGCATTTGTACATTATTTCAAAAATATGTAATCTTGGGACTTCTGGGTAATCATGGCAGCAGTGTAGACCCAGGACTCTTCCTCTCCTCACCACCTACTAATATAGACTACCTCAAAAGGCCAAAAAAAAAATTCATGTGAATGAAGGGACTCTACAGGAGGGTATAGCATTGAATGTGGGATTTGGGCATTTCCACACTATAAGGGGGTGAAATAGCTTCCACCAAAACGTGAGCTGATCAACCCTCCCCCACCCCACCTATGGAGCCAGAGTCAGAGCCAATACATTAGAATCAGTGAGCAAGCAAGGGGTACCTCTAGGTCCTTGGCAGCTGACTAAGACCACCAAAGACCTACCCCTGAGTGCAGCTAAACCTGAGACCCTAGCAAGCTGAAGAGTGCAGACTTTGGACACCCATATGGAGATAACACAGAGAAGGATAGTGAACAGGAGAAGCTGCAGAGACTCAAGAGATGGCCTCAGGAAAAAACTGTGCTCCTTAGCTCCATACACAGAGAGCCTGCCCTCCTCACTCAGACTTCTGACTAAAAAGGGAAGGAAAAACCACCATAGTGATGGCAAACAATGCCCAGGAAAAACAACTTCCCAACACCAAGAAGTATAAGGAGAAGGCATTGACCCTGGATAATTTTTATGGAGGAAAAATTAAAACTACAGAGGAAATAGCAGAAGAGGACATACAAATGAATGCATCCAAACCTTCCAAAATAAATGGAAATTGGTCACAAGCTCTTAAATAATTTAAATCAGAGCTTATCAAAAAGATGGAAGAATTTTAGCAAGAAAAGTGAGAAATAGTTCAAAAATAAAAATAACAATTTAAGGGACAGGAACTCCCAATTGGAGAAAAAGCTGGAAGCCACAAAAAGCAGGATAGACCAAACCAAAAAGGAAAATCAAAAGATTATAGCAGAAAGCCAGTCCTTAAATACCAGAATTAGGCAATTGGAATCCAATGATCTTGCAAAACAGCAAGAATTAATAAAGCAAAGCCAAAACACTGACAAAATAGATAAAAACATAAAATATCTCACTGACAAGATGATAGATCAGGAAAAACAATTCTCGAAGAGACAATTTGAGAGTCATTGGTCTACCTGAAAACCCAGAAATAAACAGAAATCTTAACATCATACTTTAAGAAATTATCCAAGAAAACTGCCCTGATTTTCTTGAATAAGGGGGCAAAATGGACATTGAAAGAGTTCATAGAAGACCTTCTATACTAAATCCTCAAAAGATAACCCTCAGGATAATAATTGCCTAATTAAAACCTTCCAAGATAAGGAGAAATTTTTATAAGAAGCCAAAAAGAGACAATTCAGATATCAAGGAGCACCAAGGAAGCTGGTATTTTGAGAAAACAAATAAAATAGACAAAGTACTGGTCAATCTAATGAAAAAATAAAAGAAGAAAACCAAATTAATAGTATCCAAGATGAAAAGGGAGACCTCACCTCTAATGAAGAGTAAATTAAGGCAATCATTAAAAACTATTTTGCTCAATTATATGACAACAAATATGGCAATCTAGGTGACATGGATGAATATTTACAAAAATATAAATTGCCTAGATTAACAGAAAAAGAAACAGAATACTTAAATAATCCCATGTCAGAAAAAGAAATTGAACAAGCCATCAAAGAACTCCCTAAGAAAAAATATGTAATCTGGTAAAATCATCAAATCTCTCTGAACATCAATTTCTTTGTCTAGAAAAAGGAAGGAAGGAAGGAAGGAAAGAAGGAAGTTCCTACTTTCAAGGAACTTGCATTATAGGGGCAAGGGCAACATCCATAAATATTTGTTCAATATTTTAAATATATAATTTAAATAGAAATGGAAATTACAACTATTACTACCATTATCATTATTATTTTTAGCATCATTATTACTACTTGAGAGGGAGAGTGATGAAATCCAGAGCTATGAAACACATTGCCCTGGTCAAAGTGCTAAGCAACACTCCTAAAGGTAGCCGGATTCAGCTTTAATTGTTTTTGTTTTTGTTTTTGTTTTACCCCACATTCTATCTTAGAATTGATGATGGTTAGATTTAAGTGACTTGCCTAGGGTCACCAAGCTAGGAAGTATCTGAGGCCATATTTGAACCCAGGACCTCCGGTCTCCAGGCCTGGCTCTCTATCTACTGAGCCACCTAACTGCCCCTATCAGCTTTAATTGTAATTGGGAAATATTTAGCAAAATAAATAAAATATACAATAGAACATAGATAATGTTAACATGTAGTTTTCTATGTCAGTAGGCTGCCTCAAGGATATTTATGTACAATTTAGTGATCTCTCTTCTATTTGAGTTTGATACCACTGGTGTGGTAAATAGAGAGCTGGCCTTGTGGATGGGAAAACATGGGGTCAAGTTTGCTTCTAATATATACTGCAAGATAATCCTGACTCTTGCAGAGCTCATATTCTAATAAGGGATGACAAACTTATACAAGAAGGTTTCAACTACAAGTCAAATGAAAATATCCCATAGTCTGTAAGATATGGTAGCAAAGCAGATACATATCCTTCAATGTCATTTGTCTAGAGACTAGTGTGATGTGTTAATGGATGGTGAATCTTTCTTATAGGGAAGAAAAGTTATGTGAAGGATGGCAAAGTAAATGACCAGAATCACAGAATTTGAGAGATAAAAGATCTCAGTAGCCTAACTTAGTCTAAGCAATACTGACAAGTGGTTTTCCAGCCCTTGCTTCAAGAACTCTGCAGATAGGAAGCACACCACAGTTGCAGTAGCCCATTACACTTTTGAACAGCTCTAATGGTTAGGAATTTTTTTCTGACAGATAACTTAGTCTCTTTGCAATTTTGCTTATGCCCTCTGGGACCAAAAAAAAACCCAAGGGTAATCCTTCCTTCACATGATAATCAAATATTTGAAGATAGTCAGCTCTCCTCTCCCTCCAACATTTCTTTTCTCCAGCTAAGCCTGTGCAGTTACTTCAACCAATCCTCATATAACACTGACTCAAGACCCTTCACCATGCTCGTTTCCCTCCTCTGGACATCCTTCAATTTGGCAGCATCCTTAAACTGTGGCACCAAAAAGTGAAGACATTACTCCAGGTGAGGTCTGAGGAAAGCAAGTATCAATGGCACCATCACCTCCTTAATCTTGAAAGCTATACCCATCTTAATACAGTCCAAGATCATGTTGGATTTGTTGGCTACTCATATGCTGATATACTAGGACAGAGTCTAATATGTAGTATTGACAAATATTTGCCAAATCAATGAAATTAATCAGAACTCATATTTATAGAGTGAATTGAAGTTTTCAAAGCATCTGAATTGGAGCAAACCTCTGTGAGGCAGGTAATTAATTGTTATTTTCCTTGTCTTATTAGTGCAAGAACCCCATGGCTAGTAGAAGTCTGGGACAGAATAAGAATGATAATGATCATAGCTATATAACACTTTAAGCATTTTCCCTGGTCCCCTATGTCATCTCCAGCTCCCTATGATATATATATATATATATATATGCATATTTTAAAACCCTTACCATCTGTCTTAGAATTGATAGAAGTGTCAGTTCCAAGACAGAAGGGTGGTAATGGCTAGGCAACTGGAATTAAGTGACTTGCCCTAGCAATGTGGGATGACAGTGGGCAATAATAGGAATGGGACCCTCATACTCTGAAATCTTGCTTTTCTCAGCGCCATCAACTACAAAATCTGTAGTTTTAGCATTATTCAAGCATGAATTGTAGATTGTTCAATTATCCACTCTGTGTCCTAGATCTGTAACATTCTATAATAAGCATTGGCTTTGTGTTCTTAGAAATAATTAATTATCTATTGTGGTCCTCTAAGGTACTGCATCCCCCTCTAGGGGGGCCTCATGTTTCCACTCTAGAAGGACAGCAAGACCTCTCCTGCTTTGATAAATGATGACAAGGTGGGCAATGGAGGAACACGGAACCTACGCACTGGGAACATTGGCATTCCAGAAGAATCTCCCAGTCTTGCACATGCTCCTTATTCCCTATGGCAGCATTGGTGAAGGTTTCAAATTTGTGTGCCCAAACTGCAACTTCAAGCTGCCTGTGAGCTCCCCCCACCTCGCATTACCCTAAAATGCAGAGGGAGGAAGTGTTCACTTTGAGTGACTCAACAGAGGAGCAAGGTATGCAAAAAATGTCCTAGGGCACTAGGAAGAGGGGGAATAGAGCAGCAAACCTCCCCCCATACCAGCTTGGCATGTGTACCAATATTTCACCAACATTTCCCTATAGCAACAAACTCCAAAGCATACCTCCACCTGAATTTTGAAAGGGAGATTCCAAGCTACCAGACCTCAATAAATATGCCAACTCTGATCCACAGGGTTTAGAAACTACCATTCCATGGTGGAAGCTGCCACTCTATGATGGAAGCTACCACTCTTCAGCATTTCTACTTCATACTATCAGTTCTAGAGAGGCGACTGTACTAGCCCCTGGGTTTATCCATCAAATCCTAAGGCTACCTAATTAACCTCCAGACTATTCCACCGGCTATTAGACTATTATACCATGAAAAACCATTTCTACTTCAAATAAAATTATTTTCTTACTTCTGTATTGAATGGTTCTCTTTTGTGTGTATCTACTGAGTCTCCCATTCTTGGGGTGAGATCTTACTACAAACTTGGGTGTGTTTCTCCCACATTACAGGGTCACACAACTAGGAAGTGTCTGAGGTCAGATTTGAACCTAGGACCTCCTATCTCCATGCCTGGCTTTCTATCCACTGAGTCACGTAGTTACCCCTGTTCCCTATGAGATAGTAATCAATAATGGTATTAACAAAAAGAACCCTAAAGCATGATAGGAACTCAGAACTCTCTGGGTTAAAATACTCTTAAGATGTTTACTCAACTCTTTTGACTTCTGTCCTGAAAATATTTCCTAGAAATCAGCATTATTAATCTGTCATCTTTCAACCAATCAGTCAACAAACATTTATTAAGCACCAGTTACCATACCTTGTGCTAGATATTGTGGATACAAGGACAAAGAATGAAACAATCCTTCTTGAAATAAACTTTCATTCTAACAGCACAGACAACAGTCAGCAGGCACTAATATTTTCCAGCTGCTAAATAAAAGATGGATAGATATGTTTGCCCTACTGAGAAGTTCAAATTTTCTTTTTCTTTTTAATGGGAAACTGTAAAACTACAAATGGATTTGCTTCTGCAGGCTCCATCTTCCTATATCATACCTATACTTGTTTGGATAACAAGGTCCAGATGAACAGTAACTTTAGTTACTTTCTCTATGGGCCCCAGTTTCCTATCGGGAAGTAAGGTGGTGGCATTTCAAAAGAGCTTCCTGTGATTTATGTCTTGTATCCAGCATTCTCTCATTTTCACATTGCAATTCCTTTCTTCTGGCATCAAGATTCATTTGTTATTTCTAAGGTGTTCTTTTTTCAAATGACTATAAAAAAGAAAGATGCTTCCCTTCTACTAAGTTGAGATTAAGAAGTGCTGGAATGAAATAAACTAAAAACAAAATAATTTTGATTTCCAGAGGGAGGGAGGAAATGAGGTATTGATCAGCAAAAGAAAAAGAGAAGTGAAAAGAGGAAAAGAGAGGAAAGGGGAGGAGAAGGGAGGGGAGGAGATAGAGGGAAGGAAAGAGATAGAGGGGAGGGGAGGGGAGGGGAGAGGAGATAAACTCATAAAGTAAACTACATTATAGGAAGGGCAACAAGGTATATACATACAAATAAGATACAAAATACCTACAAAGTAAACACAAGCAGCCAGTCAAATGGGAGAAGAACCAGAAGAGACAGTGTCATGAAAACGCAGGGGGAAAAAGTATCCAGGAAAAGAGAGTGATCAACAACATGAAATTCTGCAGAAAAGTCAAAAGGAATGAGAACTGAGTGGTCATTGTCAGTTTTGGCAATGGGACAATATATAAGGTCAGAAAGCAGATTGCAAGGGCTTGAGAAATGGGTAAAATAGAAGCAATAGTAAGTGTGCTAACATTTCCTGGGAGTTTGAGGGGGAGGAAATATAGGATGATTGAGAGGATAATAAGGTCTAGTGAATGAGTGGTTTTTTTTGGTTGTTTCTTTTAAGGATGGGGAAGACCTGAGTAAATTTAAAGACTAATGGATAAAGAGGTGTCAATAGATAGAATTTGGAGGTTCATTGATGGAGCTGGGAGTAATAAAGGGTTTGGGGAGGACCAAAAAGTGGTCATTGGGGATGGCTGATGCTTTCTTAGTAAAATTTGAATTAAAATCCTTTCCTATAAGGGAATAGAAAAGGCAGTGGTGAAGAGAACTTCAGGAGAGGAAAGAAGGTTAGGAACAGTTGCTATAGGGAGCAAGAAAGTCAGTTAGAGAAGAATTGAGACTAATTGGATTGACTTCTGGTAGCAGATGTCCAATTGATATTAGATAATGTAAATTTGTAGAGCATCTAGTCAGCACAGCTATGTGACTTCCTCCAGAAAAGTTCAGCTCTACATGAGTGAGAGTAGAGGAGGCAGATGGTGGAGGTTCAGTAAAGTGTAACAGCAATAGGACAAGACAAAAGATTCAGTAGAGAACTGAGTAAAATTGAACTAATCAACTATTGTATTGCAATTGGAAAAGAAGAAAGTAAAGCAAGAATTTTTAAAGAAAGTTTATAAATCTGTACACTTCCTAGCTATATGATCCTGGACAAGTCACTTAACTCCAAATGCCTAGCCCTTATCACTCTTATACCTTGGAACCAACACTCAGTGTTGATCCTAAGGCAAAAGATAAGGGGTTGGTTTTTTTTTTTAATAAATAAGTTTATCTAGTATAATATCAATAGAGAATATTTATTTTATATACAATTATTATTGAATGTTCTATAGAGAAAGACAAAAAGATACTATCTCTATCTTCAAGAATCATAAAATCTAATTGGAAAGACCTGACATACCCATAAAATAAAAACCTATAAGTCAGTTTAAAAAAGATAAGAAAATAGCATATAATAAATAATACAGTAATAGTACAGATGAAAGAGGCATTCAGTAGACAGAGCACTAGACCTGGAGTCAGGAAAACCTGAGCTCAAATCTGGCCTCAGACAGCTAGCCATGTGACCTAGGTGAGTTCTTAACTTCTATTTGCCTTAGCTCATTGGAAAAGAAAATGACAAACCATTCCAAGGTCTTTGCCAAGAAAATCCCAGGACAATATTGGTGTGATAAGACCACTGAGTCACAAAGAATTCAACCTGACCGAACAACTGAAAAAGAGTACAGAAAAAATGGTCTATGGCACCATTATCTCCCTCTTTTTTTTAAAATAGAAATTGTCTGTGAAGCGGTGCTTTAATCAAATGATATGGAGTTAAAGAAACTGGGTTGAAATCCTGACTCTACCTCTTTACTAATTTTAGTTACTTTACTAACATTAGGAAAATTCCTCAACCTCTTGAGGCCTCAATTTCCTCATTTTTGTTTTTAAATGTATTTATTAATTTGTTTGTTATATTAAAATTTCCAGGTATCTCCCTCCCTCCCCTCTCCATCCTACAAAAAGCATCATTTGACAAAAAGATTTATGTATATATAAAACTATGTCTTGTCTGTTTCTATTTATCATTTCTTTCTCTGGAGGTCATTCCTCAGACAATATTTCTGTTGCTGTATATATTGTTCTCTTAGTTCTGCTCATTTCACTCTTCATAATTTCATGTAGGTTTTTTATGTTTTTTTTAATTAACCTGCTGCTCATTTTTTATAGCATAGTAGTATTCAATCACAATAATACACCACAACTTGTTTTGTTATTCCCCTGTTGATGGACATCCCCTCAATTTCCAGGTCTTTGCCATCACAAAGAGAGCTAGTATAATGTTAATATTATCAATGAATATAAATAATAATAAAGTTGGATATTTTTTCAATATTTTAGAACATAAAGATTCTTTTTCCTTCTCCCCCCCCCCACCTCCCCAGGGGCTGGACTAGATGGACTCTAAGATCTCTACCAACTCTAATTTTGTAAAACTATGAAAATTAGAAAATGAGATTATGTGAGAGGATCACTTCACTGAGTAGAGGATGGAGCAAGGAGGGATGAGTCATTAACCAATAGGCACCTGGAAATGGGTGAAATTGATAGTTGGACTTGGAACGGTGTTAAATGGACCCAGAACTCATTTGTGACTGAAACAACTGATTATTTTTTTTATTTTATTTAATTAATTTAGAATATTTTCCCAAGGTTACAAGATTCATGTTCTTTCCCTACCCTCCTCCAAACCCCCTCCCATAGCCGATGCACAATTCCTCTGGGTTCTACATGTGTCATTGATCAAGCCTCATTTCCGTACCATTAATATTTGCACTAAGGTGATCATTTAGAGTCTACATCCCCAATCATATCCCCAGTGGACACAGTGATAAGCCTAGAGTCAGGAAGACCTGAGTTCAAACTGTCAATGACCTCAAACACTTCCTATCTGTGTGACCCTGGGGAATTCACTTAATCACATTCTCCTAGCCCTTGCCATTCTGTCTTAGAGTCATTACTAGGATAAAAAAGGTTTAAAAATAAGAGAGAGAGAAAGCCCCAAAATGGAGGCATGAAGAGTCAGACATGACTCAACAATAACAACAGGGAATGGAAAGGAGAGGAAAGAGAATTGAGACAGAGAGACCAATTAAGAGACTATTAGAAATAAGGCAGGTGAGAAGTGATAGAGACCTGATATAAGATGCTCGTCATATGAGTACAAAGAATGAGAGATGTAAAAAATGTTGTAGAGGCTAAAAGAACTAAAAAAGATGACAATGCCCTAAACAGAAGAGGAAAGTTCAGAAGAGGTTTGGGTGGGAGGTAGATATAATGTAATAAAAAACACCTATCTTTGTGTAAAAGTTAAATTAATGTCCAATTCTTCAAGTATTATTTCTATAAAGTTTATTATCTAACAAAATAGAAACACATGACTAAGTTAATCTACCTGCTCAAAGGGGCCTGCTCCATCAAAGCTGCCTACAGGAAGGCAAGAGCTGCTAGACACAGAACTCTACCCAATTTATATCCTGTCTACATCATCACATAATAACAGGAAGTGAGTGGGGGTTCTGGGAATCATAGCTTTTGCTGGGGATTGTAGTTTTGAGGGTAACAGATTCTAATTTCACAACCCCCCTGAAATCCTTTGGAAGACTAGTCTCCCCAATGTATCTTATAAATATAACCTACTTATAAATTATAATTTATGGATAAAAGGGAAAGAGAGCAAAACCAATGATTGCTAGGCACATTGACAAAAAGCCCATTGGGGTCAGTCCCCTTCAGCATAAGAGTATACATGCGAAATAAATGTGTTACAACCCTACAACCCAAAGTTCATTCTGGATCTTTCGGTTCAGTGTGAGGTTTCTGCAGGTATCTCCATGATGCCTTCTTCAGGCAGTTCACTTCCTGGATTCTGGGAGTAGCAAGTTTCTTATCCTAAAATGACTCTCAAACAAGAAAAAATTTTTATAAAATTAGAATTTTATGACATTTGTGACTTTGGGGAAAGCATTTAACCTTTCTATGCCTCAATTCCTTCTCATATGAAATTCAGGGCATCAAGAACTAAATTACTTCAGAGGCTCTAAACCTAAAATCCTATTCTCTTCTGAGAAAGAGGATGGGATTCAGCAGTCAAATCTTTCCTGCAGTTATCAAAGTCCTAATCCTATGCCTTGTTGTAACATAGACAACCTCGAACTGTCAAATGCCAAGCTAGCAAAGATGAAGTCCTCACAGGTTCTACAAGTGAGAAAGATCTCAAGTGAGTTAGAGAGGTATCTACCCCCAAGCACTTGAAGACTTCACCAAGCTGAATGGATGGATGAGAACAATTTGTCCCAAAGCCATGAAGGGAGCTAAAGGAAGGACTGTGGAGTACTTAAAGCTTGGCCAGACGTTGGAGACACCAAGATTATCCACATCCTGGGCTATCACCAGTCACCCTGACTTTTATCTTGCCACTGGACTTCCATGACTCTGGAAGAGAGTGAAGCAGGCAACTTTGTGCAACTTTGCCTCACTTAAATCCAATTCATGCACAAATCAAGATATCATCCCAATATATCATTGATCCTCTTTGAAAATAAAGGACAAACAACAACAACTTATTTACGTAAATGTGGATTCCTGGTAGACTGTTAACTCCTTGAAGGCAGATATCATTTCATTTTTATCTTTGTCTTTCCAGTGCCTGGCATAGGCAATAATGTTTGCTGATTGATTACTATGCCACCTTGGAAAATTTACTTTACCTCTCTACAACCTCATCTATAAAATGAGAGATTTGGGCTAAATATTATCTGTTAGTCCCTTCCTGCTAGAAATCCCATGATCGATGACACTATGACTGGAGAATGTTGCCTAGAGATAAGTACAGTATTTTTCTGCATTTCTGACAACTGCATTCTTTACTTCCATGATATATCAGAGGATGCAGAGAATATAGAGCTGGCTTTCTGTTTGTTAAGTTCTACCAAGCAACTAGTGAAAACAATAAAACATGTTCAGAAAGTCTTCCCTCTAGTGGTTAAACATTCCTTCCTGAGTTCTTGATTCTCCCTTTCTTTCCTTTTTTTTCTTCTTTTAAATCACTTTATACAGGTGTAACTCTCATCAACACAGCCAGTAGGGAGGTTGATGAGGTGTTCTGTGATCACAAAGAGATCTCTGAATCTTCAGGATAGAAAAGTTACTTTCAAATGTAAACGATCACTCAACTGTAATGGCAAACCTATGACATGTGTAGCCATTTTCGATGACATGTGGCTGCATGCAGGCTCAGCGCCCCTCAGGGCCCAGGAGCTGCCCAGGGAGGTAGAGTAGGATAAAATGCTACTCCAAGTCAAGAAGTTGTTGTTCAGTCATTTCAGTGTTTCAGGTCCGATATGACCCTAGTTGGAGTTTTCTTGGCAAAGATACTTTACTTCTCCAGCTCGTTTTACAAATGAGGATACTGAGGTCAACAGGGTTGAGTGACTTACTCAGGGTCACACAGCTAGTATCTGAGCCCAGACTTGAACTCATGCAAATAGGCCTTCTTGATTCCAAGCCTTGGGCTCAATCTGCTTTGTCACTAGAGTCCAGAAGACCTGGGTTCAAATCTCACCTTCGATATTTATTAGCTGTGTGATATTGAATGAGTAACTCAAGCATCCTCAGCCCCCTCACATATAATGTAGAGATAATAACAGCACCAAACTTAAAAAGTGATTTTGTATGGATAAAAGAATAATATGTGTGCTTTATAAAGCCACTTTGTAAACCTTAAAACATTATAAATCCATGAGACCCCTTAGCTCTGGGTTTAGGGCAAAGCAAGGACTCAGAGAATACTTGGGCATTTGTCTAGTGGCCCATGGGGGACAATTTAAGTGTGTGTGTATGTATGTGTACTCTTAAGATTACAGAGGCAGGAGACAGTGTGATGTGGTAGAAATGGTGTTTTAGAGAGCCTGGATTTGAATCCTGACCCTACCATGTATGTGTGACCTTGGACCTCTGTGAACCTCAGCTTTGTTGGCTGTAAAGAGGAGGGTGGGTAAGTGCTCTTTAAGGTCTTTTCTTGTTCTAAATCTATGTTTAATCTCATATTAAAGAGTCATGGAAAATCTGCCAAAGAGCAGCTAAGTGGCTCAGTAAGTAGAGTAGAAGATAGGAGGTCCTGGGTTCAAATCTAGCCTGATACTTCCTAGCTGTGTGACCCTAGTGAAGTCATTTAATCCCAATTGCCTAGCCCTAACCACTCTTCTGCCTTGGAACTGATATTTAGTATCTATTCTAAGAAGATAAGGTTTTTTTTTGTTCTCCCTGGCATCAAAGGGATTTTTTGATCTTTGATTAACTTTGGTCTCTCCTGACTCCCTATACAGGACAGCCTAATGAGGTTGAACCTGCCCTTCTTGCCATAATTCAGTTCATCACTGGTTGAACCAAGAAAAGACCTCATGTCATTTGATGACTATTAGTCACTGTTTACTCCTTAGACCACCCAGGCTGACCCTCAATGACAGTAATTCACGGTGACCCTTTAGAAGGATTCAAAGGGCCATTTCATTTTTTTAACACTTTCCACTGTCTTAGTAACAGCTTTAAAACAGAAAGGCAAGGGCTAGGCCAACAGGGTTAAGTGATTTAACTCTCAGTCACACAGCTATGTGTTTGAGGCTACATTTGAACCCAGGTCCTCCCAACTGAGGGTCTGGCACGCTAGCCACTGTGCTACCTAGAGCCCCTTCTCATTTCATTTTAATAGTCATCTATGATGGCCCTCACACAAAACAGAATATCATTGTATAATAAGGAATGATGAATATATAAAGAATTCAGAGAAACATGGGGAAACTCCTATGAACTGATTCAAGGAGAAATAAGCAGAATGATATTTTTTTAATATATAGCAAAAGCTACAATCATGTAAATAAAGGCAACATCAAAAGACAACTAAATTCAAGTTAAACACTAGGACCAACATTGATTCTAGATGACTGAGTTTAAAATACATTTCTTTCCATGAAGAAATGGCAAGCTATAAAAACAGAGAGTTACATCTACCACCAATTACAATTTCATCTAGAAGACAAGACAATTTGTCTAACTTTAACTTTATGGAAAGGTCCTTTCGTGTATTTGTTTTGTTTGTTTCACTTATAACCTCTATTTTCTGTTTTAGTATCAATTCTAAGACAGAAGAGCAACAAGGTCTAGGAAATCAGGGTGATTAAAGTGGGGTGTCCAGTGGGGTGACTTGTGCAGCATCACACAGCTAAGGAAGTCTCTGAGGCCAGATTTGAACTCACATTCTCCTGACTCCAGACCTGTTGCTCTCCACTGCACTATCTAGCTGTCCCTGGTGGATTGCTTATTGGAAGAGATTTATTTGTCCAAAACATCCCACCAGGGACAGCTAGATAGCTCAGTGGAGAGCAACAGGTCTGGAGTCAGGAGGATATGAGTTCAAATCTGGCCTCAGACACTCTGCCACAATCTGTCACCATTTCAGAACTAATTAGGATTCAATCAATCAATCAATAAGCATCAATTAGGAACCTACTTTGTGCCTATATTGAGCATTCTGCTAGGCACAAAGACAAGAGTCTTGAATGAGAGATTTAGATATGGCAGATTCCAAATCTTTGAGCTCCTTGTCATTACAGTCACCACCCAAGGATTGGGATACTCTTCTTGGTTTTGTTCAGAAGTTTTAATCATGTCTGACTCTTCATGACTCCATTTGGGGTTTTTCCTGGCAGAGATACTAGAATAGTTGGCAATTTCCTTCTTCAACTTATTTGACATATGAGAAAACTGAGGCAAACAGAGTTAAGTGACATGCCCAGGGTCACACAGCTAGTAAGTGTCTGAGGCTGGATTTGAACTCATCAAGATGAGTCTTCATGACTTTAGGCCTCGTACTCTATCCGCTGCACCACCTAGCTGCCCTTTCTTTGGCTGCATCTTTAAAGATATACCATAGTCTGCTCAATCCAACCCAATCTATAAGCTGGAGAGTGTCCAGAGGGGGGAAATTAGATTGGTAAAAGGTCTTCACGTAAAGTTATGTGCAGATTACTTGAAGGAACTGGTTGTGTTTATCCTAGAGAAGAAAAGGCTAAGGGAAAACATAATCACCATCTTCAGGTATCTGAAAGGGCTGGAATCCAGATGGGGAAACTGAGAATAGAGTACTAAGTCTAGAATCTTGAAGTCTTGAATTCATATTTGACTTTAGAAATTTTAGAAATTTAATATCTGTGAAACCTTGCACAAGTCACTTACCTTCTTTGTTTGCCCCAGTTTCCTCAACTATAAAATGGGGATAATAATAGCACCCCATTTGCCAGACCATGATGAGATTCAATGAGATAATAGTTGTAAAAAGCATTATTATTATGTTTGGTTCTTTATTAGTTGTGTTTTACTCTTCATGGCCCCATTTGGGATTTTCTTGGCAAAGATACTGAAGTGTTTTGCCATTTCCTTTTCTAGCTCAACTGACTTATAAAGAAATTGAGGCAAACAGAGTTAAGTGACTTGCCCAAGGTCACACAGCTAGTAAGTGTCTGAGGTCAGATTTCAACTCAGGAAGATGTCTTCCTGACTCCAAGCATGGTACTCTATCCACTGTGCCACCTAGTTGCCCTCCCTGGCATAAAGAGGGCACTATATGTTTATTCTCTCCCCACCCTCATGGTGAGGACAGATTTAACTTATTCTATTTGGTCCCAGATGGCTCAGTGGAAAAAGTACTGGGCCTAGAATTAGGAAGACCTGAGTTCAAATAATATCTCAGACACTCATTCACTGTGTGTCCTGGGGCAAGTCATTTACCCTCTGTTTGCCTAATCCTCTGAGAAGGAAATGGCAAACCACTCCAGTATCTTTGCCAAGAAAACCCCTTAAAGGGTTTGAACCAGACAGACGTTGCAAAAGTTGCAAAAAAAAAGTCGATTTATCCTTAATATCAGGGAAACTTCCTAACTGGAGCTGTCCCAAAGTCCAGTGAATGGATGGTCATTAGAAACTTGCTCCCTCTCCTTGGAGGTCTTCAAATAGAGGCTGGATGACCACTTGGAAGGAATGCCATAATGGGGATTACTTTAGTGGATGGGATGCACTGAGTGGGCCACCTCTTGAATTCTGTGATTCTGGCCTCCTTGTAATAAATCAGAAAGGCAACAATCTTCTTCAGCGAAATAGCAGTTAATTAACTACAGATAGAGATAGATAAACTTTACAAGTTGGGAAATCAGAGGCATGTAAAGAAGACACAGAGACCAGGAGTAGATTAAGAGGCAGTTAGGTAGCACCATGGATAGAGCACCAGGACTGGACTAGATTGGGTGGTTCAGCCACAGCTCTCCAATTGTTTTCTCTTGTTTCCTCCCACTTGGTTGTATAGTCAACTTCTACTCATTAGCTAAACCTCTTAGATGAAAAAAAAAATTATCTTTCAGAGGTGAAGCTAAACAGTGAGTTCCCCAATCTGAGAAAAACAAACAAACAAAAAGTCCAGATGCAGAAAATGCACCAGACAGAATCTTTATGGAGAAATCCAAGAAAAAGCCAAAGTGAATCATTTTCCCAGCTCAGGTTGCTACAGGGAGACTGATAGGGAGGTCTGTGAACACTGGGAGCATGGTTTGTCTAGGAGTTGTGAGACATTGCAGTTCCAAGAGGGAGGCTGTGCATCTGAGGTCCCAGACTCATACTAGGTGCATATGATTGAATAGGTGCCAGCTTTGTTGCCCACTCCCCAGTTGGGGGGTCAAAACCCTAAGGTAAACTGAGGTTGGGACCTGTGCCAAGGACTGGCATTCTATGATAGGGAGCAGTTGCAGGCTTTAAGCTATAAACATAGAAAGAATCAAGTTCAGAAGCAAGCAGCACTGGTATGGGCTCAGCTACCCAGAAGTGGAACAAGGTCCCAGTTCAGCTTTGGTGAAGGCTTTAGAATTTGAGTGCCCAGAAAAATTCAAGCTGTCTGTGAGTCACCACCACCACCACCCTACCCCACCCCCATTACCTGGGGGAGCTGAGGGAGCAAATGCTTGCTTTGGGAGGCTGAACAGAGGAGTGAAGCATGCAAAAACATCCTCTAGAGCTGGGAAGAGGGCAAATGGAGCAGGTCCCCCATGCTGGGGGTGGCACACATACCAATACTTCACCAATGCTGTTCCAGGTCCTGCTTCTAGCTCAGTCTGGAGCCTGCAGAGAAGTAAGCGGGGAAAGAATCCCAGACCAAAGGGAAATCTACAGTTCTGTCTCTCTAGCTAGCCTTCCAGCTAGCTAATAGGGGCTGAAGAATTCATGATTTTCTCCTTGGAGAAACTTTTAGCCTGGGGAATCCCTCCAACAAATGAGAGAAATTCACTTATAACTTAATAGATGAGTCCTAGGGAGTTCCTTAAGGTATAAAGATAGAGTATCCATAGTCTCTGATCTAGATAGATAGATAGACAGACAGACAGACAGACAGACAGACAGACAGACAGACAGACAGATAGATAGTTAGATAGACAGACAGATAGATAGATAGATAGATAGATAGATAGATAGATAGATAGATAGATAGATAGATAGATAGATAGATCCTTAAGGTATGTAGATAGTGACTTGCCCAGAGTCACACAACTCTTAAGTGCCTAAAGGCACAGGTCTTCTAAGAAATCTCACATGTTCCAACACATGCCATTTCACCATAATAGTATTTTATAAAGAACTCACATGAGGCAAGCCCTCATGTAGAGGTCAGAAGAAATGATGGTCTCTCTGAAGAACTTTAGTATTGATTGGGAGACACTGGCCCAGGACAAGGCCAGCATGGCATGCCTGCATCAAAGAAGGTGCTGTACTCTATGAGCAAAGCAGAATTGCAGCAGCTCAAAAGAAACATGAGCTGTGCAAATTTAGAAACATCTCAGTCCCAAATGTTCAGACGAGCTATTTGTGCCTGGTCTGTGGTAGAGCCTTCTGAGCTCCTATGAGCTACATTCAGAGACACTGTACACTGACTGTACATAATGATGTCATTTTGGTCCTCTTAGAATATGAAGGGCAATAACCAAGCAACCACTTATCACCTTGTCTTTCCCAACTCTTTTCTGTCTCTCTCCAATTTCTATCCCCCCATCCAATCTATCTCAAGGAAAGTAGCATGAAGAGTGACACTAAATAGAAAGAAATAATAGATTGAAAGGCTTCCTGAGAGCCAAAAGGATCTAGGTTCAAATCCTGCCCCTTACATACTAGCAATGCACCATTGGCATGTCACTTAATTTCTCTGTACCCCATGTAACTCTCTCAGACTAAAAGACTGCAGAAGATTTTCTTCATTTAAACAGATATCTTAGCACACACACCCAAATCTATCTTAAAGCTAGGAAAAAATAAATGCAATCTGGAGTTGGGGGAGGAAAATAAAGATATATGTACTCACACAAGAGATAGACAGGAAGAAAGGAAGGAAGGAAGGCACTCAGGCAGAGACAGAAAGAGACAGAGACAGAGAGGGAGACAAATATTTATTAGGTACCTACTGTACATCAGGCACTGACACTTCCCCAGAAAGAACTGAAACTATAAGCGTCTCTAATCTAGCCTCAGACACTTCCTAGCTATGTGACCCTGGGCAAGTCCCTTAACTCTGTGTCCCTTGCCCTTCTATCTTAGAGCTGTTGCTAAGATAGAATGTTATTGGAGTCATATGTGGGAGTCTGGTGGTGAATGATTGGATCTGAGAGCCTTCGTACTGTGGGGAGAGAGACAGTTAGCCTGCTAGGGAGACTAGCAGCTAGAGAGAGTGAGAGAGAGTGAGATAAGAAGGACAGGAAAGATTGTGTCCAGCATGCCTGAGAAGGACTGAGCAGAAGAATCATGGCACTGGGGGCTATGATCCTTGTTTATTATGTTTATTTTGACATGTTTCTTATGTTTATTATGACATGTATGTGACATATATTATGACACATATATTATGACATATACAAATGTTTATTATGACAAAGAGAAAGACTTTTATAGAGAGTAAAATATTGTGCATTACAACATTCTTGGGGGGGGGGTACTTTCCCAAAGGATAATGTCTATGAAAATGACTTCACAAATGAACATTACCAGGGTTGCTATTACAGACGTAAGCAAGATGAGAAACAGTGATTGCTAATGTTTTTAGGGACAGGCAGGTTTGGTACTTTCAGGCATGATGTTACACGGACTTCTTTGCTCTTCAGGGTGAGGGGGACTCAGGGTTCAATGATGACCTTTGGTGGAGAGCAGCAGTGCCTTTGTGTGCGAGACTGGGACCTTGCCAACAACCTCAGGCAAGCTCGGCCGCTTTCCTCAGTGGGAATGACCTATCCTGAGCTCCTCCTATAGAATGTAATGATTTTTCTAAAACTGTAAGCATCTCAGTTTTCCCCCTCCCCATTTGACTTGCTTCTTCTACCCCTGGATCTGGCGGGCATCAGCAAGCAGATGTGGAAAAACCTTCATGGCTCTATCTGTGGCAAACCATAACTCTATCTATACTCTATATCTGTTGATCTCAAGTCCCTTGGCACAAAGTTCAAGGTAAATTGATAGCTGGGAGAATGCTACTGCCAGAATTCAAGTCATAATAGGAATCAGATGGGGCAAAGTCTAACTAAATGCTATTAATCCATCAACAAGCATGCATCAGCCATCTACTAAGTGCCAGGAACTGTGCTAAGTATTGGGAATGCAAGGAAAGGCAAAAGGCATGACAGCAACTATTTGCAAATAAGATATATACAGGAAACACTGGAGAAAATCTACTAATAGCTGGCATTTTAACAACTTATGGTTTCCAAAGAACCTCGCATAGCTCCATGAGATAGATGCTCTTATAAAGGAGGAGAGCAAAGCTGAGACAGCTAGTTTCACTCAGCTGCTAATGTCTGACACAGGATTAAAGCTCAGACCTTTCTGAATCCATAGCCAGCATTTTGTCTCTCGGGCCGCACTCCCAAGTTGGAATAACAAGCACATGCCTATCCCATTGGGAACTAGGTTGTCCTTGAAGCTGAGGTCCCAAGAATCAAGCCGAGAATGAAGAACCAAAATCTCAGATTTCTGAAGAATGCAATGCTGGCAGTGAAGGGAAGTTCAAAGTTAAGTCCAAAGACTGAGGGGAAAAAACACTGGAATGAGAAATCATATAAACATATGGAGGCTGAGGTATAATTAAAGAAGGGTTAACAGTTTGGTGGGAGAAACTTGGGGATTTGCAATATGAAAAGATAATCATTAAAGATGAGTATCAAAAGGCCATTGAAGGGAGAAACTAGGTGGTTCAGTAGATTGAGAGTCAGGCCTAGAGATGGAAGGTCCTGGGTTCAAATCTGGCCTCAGACACTTCCTAGCTGTGTGACCCTGGGCAAGTCACTTAACTCCCATTCCCTAGCACTTCCCACTCTTCTGCCTTGGAGCCAGTATCCTGAATGTAAGGATTGTTTTTAAGGCCATTGAAGAGACAGCAACCGTAGCATAGCAGCAGCAGCAGGAGAAGACCTGGAGAATAACTGAACACGGAGCAAGGAGACTGAGCTTCTATCACAAATTAGGCAATTAGAAAACTGACTGGTTGGTGGAGAAAGAAATGACTTCTCTAGCCAAGAGCTCCAGCCACAGCCAGTGCCTGGTAGTGACCTCTAGTGG
The DNA here is from genome assembly GCF_027887165.1 of Monodelphis domestica. NCBI lineage: Eukaryota > Metazoa > Chordata > Mammalia > Didelphimorphia > Didelphidae > Monodelphis > Monodelphis domestica. The sequence goes on from NC_077233.1 coordinate 193,998,894, forward strand.
CAGAGAGAGGATCTGCTCTCTCTGGCTACCTCGTCCTAAGGAGGAAAAGCAAGGAGGGCCATTCCCTTGTTTTAGAATCCTGGTGAGCTAGAGACGGGTTGCCATGAGCTAGCCTCACTGTCATGGGACAGCACAGCTTCCAGGTGAGCGAATCACTGACTGAGGTTAGCCCAGGGATGGCGAACTTGATGAACTTTGCTGTTTCTTCACTGAAGAGAACTGTTCTTCACATTGAGGGCTGCCACCTTCTAGACCCTTTCCATAGTGCTGCCAAATTAAAAGAGCTGAAAAGCCTGGGTCCAAACAAAGCAGAGATTTCTTCGCCGGAAAAGCCCAGAGGCTCGACAGTAAAGCAGTGGCCAGAGAAGCAGTTTCGCTAGTGTAGATATTCCTGAATGGACCAATAAGGTTGGAGCCTGAAATCAAGAATCATGGAGTGCTTCACAACCTTGCCCCAATCTCTCTTTCCAGGCTTTCTGTACATTATTCTCCCTTTGAAGTCTACGATCCAGCCAAACTGGCTTTTTCTCTGTTCCTCGCACAAAACATTCCATTTCCTGTCTCCATGTCTTTGTGCTGGTCATCCTCTATCCCTGGAAAATGCTCCCTCCTCACTTCTGCCTAAGAGAATCCCTCTCTCCTTTCAAAAATCTCTCTTCCTTTCATTGGTAGCTAGATGGCACAGTGGATAGAGCCCTGGATCTGGAGTCAGGAAGACATCTTCCTGAGTTCAAATTTGACTCAGATACTTACTAGCTGTGTGATCTTGGGCAAGTCACTTAACTGTTTGTCTCCGTTTCCTCATCTGTCAAATGAGATGGAAAAGGAAATGGCAAACTATTCCAGTATCTTTGCCAAAAAGCAAAACAAAACAAAACCCTCCAAATGAGGTCACAAAGACCTATTAAATACTTTTAGTGTAAAACTATATGCTTTGGGACAGGTAGGTGGCTCAGAGGAGGCCTCCTAAAAATGGGAAGTTCTGGGTTCAAATCTGACATCAAACACTTCTAAACTCTATGACTCTGGGTAAGTCACTTGACTAAACTGCCTAGCCCTCACCTCTCTTCTGCCTTGGCACCAATTTTTATTATCAATCCCAATTTAGAAGGTAAGGGTATAAGGAAAAAAAAAGGAAGCCTTTCCTAGTCTCCTCCACTTAATTAACTACTTTATATTTATTTGTATTTATCCTCTGTATGTTAATTTTATGAATATTGCTATATGTCCTTGGTGTCTTCTCTATTACTTGAGAATAGAATAATTGTTCCATTCTTTGTCTTGTATGCCTAGTGCTTGACTGCATAAGAGGAAGTTATTAAATGTTTCCTGATTGACTGACCGATCAAATGATAAGTGCAGGTGCCATACTTAGTCATTTGGGGTTCCACAGCCTTTAATAATTTGCCCACCAAAAGAATCACATTTAAAGTAAACACTGTTTACTCTGACAAATGATAGAAAAATGGAGAGATGGAGGAGACAGATAGACAGAGACGGAGACAAGAGAGACAGAGAAAGAGACAGAGAGAGACAGAGACAGAGAGATAGCAGATATGAATAGGAATGGATTTTTTTTAAACCTTTAGAATTTATAAATCCTCAACTTGGTCAATTCTCATTCTTCTTGTCCCTTGGGCAACTTTTGGCACTACTGACTACTCTTATGCTCTTGCTCTCTCTCTTCCCTCTCTTCCCCCTCTCTTACTCTCCTATATTTATCCTTCTTGCCTTCTGACATTCCTGCTGCTGCAGCTTAAGTGTATGCCCAGACTCTGACTTGGGATGTCTTCTGTCCTCTCTCTACATTCTTCCCAGCTGACTTATCTGATTCTAAGACCCAGTTATCACTTTTACACAGATTACTCTAGTCTTTTGTAGTTCTACCCTTTGCTACTGAATTCCAGTCCCACAATAGTCTCAACTGCTTCCTGGACATCTCCATTTGAGTGTCCTATACCCCAAGCTGCCCAAACAGACCTACCTGATCACTGTTTTTCCTGCACCTACTTCCCCTTCAAGTTCTCCATTTCTATTGTGGTAATACCACATTCCCAAGCATAGTCACACAGATCTGTAACCTCAGAGTCACATATTAATAACTTGTCAAGTCCTGTTGATTCTACATGACCAATATCTCTAGCTTACATTCCCATGTACTCTGTTCAAATGGCCACATACCTCCCCACCTCCAGTTCAGGCAATGGGTAATAGGAGTTGAGGAGAAAGAAAAAGGAGGAGGGAAAAGAACAAGAATTTTTCAAGTATCTACTATGTATCAGGCACTGTGCTAGAAACTTTACATATATTATCTTATTTTTATTCTCACAAAACCCTACAAGATAGTTGTCATTATCCCTATTTTACAGTTGAGGAAACCAAGGCAAACAGAAATTTAAAGAACTTTCCCAGAATCACACAGCAAGTAAGTGTTTGAGGTTAAATTTGAACTCAGGTCTTCTTAACTGTAGGCACAGTGTTCTATCCACTGAGTCAGATAGCTGCCTCATCACTACTCCTGACTATTATAATAGCCTCTCAATGCATCTCTCCACCTTCAGTCTTTTTTCTCTCAAATATATTTTGGCCTGGTCATTCCTTTACTCAAATTGTCACCAGCTCCCTATTGCCTAGAGAATAAAATACAAACTTATGAACTTAATCATTTTAAGATAAGCTCCAAAGGAGCAGAAACTGTGGTGTTTTAGCTCAGTTCAGTGACCTGCATACAAGAGGAAAGAGAGAGAGAGAGAGAGAGAGAGAGAGAGAGAGAGAGAGAGAGAGAGAGAGAGAGAGAGAGAGAGAGAGAAAGAGAAAGAGAGAAAGGAAGAAAGGGAGAGAGAGAAAGAGAAAGAGAGAAAGAGAGAGAGAGAAAGAGAGAGAGAGAGAGAGAGAAAGAGAGAGAGAAAGAGAGAGAGAAAGAAAGAAAGAAAGAAAGAAAGAAAGAAAGAGAGAGAGAGAGAGAGAGAGAGAGAGAGAGAGAGAGAGAGAGAGAGAGAGAGAGAGAGAGAGAGAGAGAGAGAGAGGGAGGGAGGGAGGGAGGAAGGAAGGGAGGAAGGAAAGGAGGGAGGAAGGGAGGGAGGAAAATTCATATATCATGGTAGTTCTACATTTTGTTTCTTGCTTTGAATTTGATTGAGAACGGGACTGCTTCACAAGATATTGTTATAAATGGAATTAAAGATATGGGAGTATGTCTCCAGAGGATGCTGTTTCTCCAAACATATACCAGAGAACACTATAACTATTTGGAAATCAGTTCCAAAAAATAATCAAATAACTAGCCGATAATGACTAACTTTTATATAGCATACCCTTTAAGACCTTTTAGGATTCCATCTAGCATCAAGTCCAGGATCCTAAGCTGTGTGACCACAGGAAATCACATCAGCCCTCCAAGGCTTAGTTTCTTCAGCTATAAAATGGGGGTGTTTCACTCACTACCTCAGTGAATTATTTTAAGGATCCACAGGATCAGCGTTGGAAGGGATCTTATAAAGATACTTATAAACTTTAAAGAACTTTGCAAATACAAGTTATTATCCCTGCATGGTGTGGCTCAAGGAAAATCTCTTCCAAAATTTCCCCTTCCATTCCATTTCCATTTCCATTCCATTCCAACCCATTCCAAACTAAGGGATGGAAAGCTCTCCTATTTATCCCCCACAAACCCCACTCCCTCCCTAGCTAAGAAAGATGAGAAAGATAACTGGATGCCCTCAGCCACCTCTTTTGCCATTTTCTTATTTCAGCAATTCTCCCAAGCAGGCATTGCATTCGAGAAACGGGCTACGGCAACGAAGTGAGCCTAGGAAACCTAGCCAGGGTTTTTAGTGTTTAAATAATGAGGCAAAGAAACCAACTGAATGAGAAGCAGCAACTCACCTGAGAAGCCTGTGTCCTCCCAGTGGCTGCTGCTGCCTTACTACGGAACAGAAGCTAAATTAGGTGCTGTGGGGATGCAACCACTAGATGGCGCCATTACCTCAAGGACCAAACAGATTGCTGTCCGTTTAGGGCTTTGCTGTGAGTTATTCTTTCGACTCTACTTTCTAGCGAAGGCATTGCAAACGAAATTAAAATAACGCGCATGATAAGAAAACGCTTCACAGCCCGCGTAAGATGGAAAAGATGAAACCTTTGACTTCGAGACCAAAGGAACAAAGCTCCGGCTTTGGGAGTGACCAGGTGAGGCTAATTTCCAGAATGGCAGTGCTCCTGAAAAAGATAATAAAATCACAGAAATTTAAGAGCTGGAAGGAATCTCGGAAGCTATACAACCTACATAACAAATGCTTGTTGACTGACAATTAAATTGTAGAGCTAATTTAGCTTGAAGGAACCCTAGAAAGCATCTAATTGTCATACAGCTGGTTGTAAGTGATGGAGCCAAGATTTATGGTTTTAAAATCTCTGGTCTTCCCATTGGATGTTGAAAGTCTGAAGTGACTTTCTTGGACCCAAGATTCTACGTTTTCATGTTTATAACCGGAGTCAATGATTCTGAAAAGCAAGTGTTCCCTTCATCTTTTTACTTGAAAAAACTGAACCTTCCAAAGACTGACTTTCTTCAAGGGTCCATTCCACCTGCTGCTGATTGGCTGAGCAGTCTGCCCTGGTGCAGCTTGGAGTTTGCTGCCTCTTGGCTCTGGGGCCCTGGGAACAGAATGAAAATTGAGGAGGGCAAAGGGACCGAACTGGGATTCAAACTTAGGTCCTATCAATCCAAGCTTTTGGTTCTTTGTGTTATGCTACAATGATGAGGTGCACCATATGCTTTAGCTATCAAATCTCTTTTTTACATGACTTGCACAATTGAATTCAGTATTAAAATGCTGGGTGAGGTAGATTTGTAGAGTGTCACACCTGAAGTCAGGAAGATGAGTTCAAATCCAACCTCAGGTATTGACCAACTAGTTGTGTGACCTTGAACAAGTTTTGTTTTGTTTTCCAAATCTTTATCCACTCCATCTTAGAACCAATCCTATATATTAGTTCCAAGACAAAAGAGCTATAAGGACTAGGCAATGGGAGTTAAGTGACTTGCCCAGGGTCACACCGCTAGGAAGTGTCTGAGGCCACATTTGAACCCAGGACTTTCCATCTCTAGTCCTGGCTCTCAATTCACTGAGTCACCTACCTGCCCCCCACTAGCAATGTTTTCTAACCTTGGTTTCCTCATCTGTAAAATAGGGATAACAATTAAAATAAAACAATAAAAAAATTGGGATAACCTTCATAGAGTTGTTGTGGGGATCAAATGAAATTACCATTGTAAAGCCTGTCAGCACTCTATAAATGTTAGGCATTATTATTATCTAAATAAATCCTAGTTTGAATTATTTTGTAGAGCAAATATTCCTGAACTATCTTGTAAATCAATCGCAAAATGAATCTATTAAAGTAACTTCAAATGAAGTACACATACAGGGTGTCCCAAAGGTCTTTGTGCAGTTAACTAGCTGCTAGATCATAGGATTTAGAGCTGGAAAGCACCTTAGAGGACATCTCTTTCTAAGCCCAGATTTTACAAATGAGGAAACCAAGGCTCAAGCAGATTAAAGTCAATAAGCATTTATTAAGCACCTATTATATGCCAGGCATACTAGGTGCCACAGTGAGCAGAGTGCCAGTCCTAGAGGAAGGAGGACTCCTCTTCTTGAATTCAAATCTGGCCTCAGACACTTATTAGCTGTGTGACCCTGGGCATATCACTGAATTGCTGTCTGCCTCAGTTTCCCCATCTATAAAACTGGAGATAATAATAAGACTACCTCCTAAGATCCAAGGACAAAATGAGATGTGTGTAATGTGCTTTGTAAACTTTAAAACTCTCCATAAATTCTAGCTATTATTAATGGTGATAATGGAGACATATTTGAAAGTCTCAAGGGGTACACATGTTGGAGCCACAGGGGCTACAGAAATCATAGTACAAAAGGAGACTGCAGAAGGAAGTGCCCTGGTCTGGAGTTGTCTTGTGGGGAATGGTAATCTGCTGTAGGAGCTCTGAAGTACTCTTCCTCTGCAGGGCTATGACAGAGAGTTGGAAACCATTGAGATGGGGAACCACCGACACTATCCCCTGGAAGCTGAGGAAAACTGCTGTTGGAATGAAGTAAAGAATGTGACTCCACTCAAAATGGTTGGAAAAGACCAGCGTTATCCACTGCTGAATTACAGACTCAGCAATGCTCCCAGGGTGTCAGAGAAAACACAATGGGCCATGACAGTGGGAAGCAATGACCTTGCTTCTGGAAGCTTCAGATAACTGCAGAAAGACTGACAAGGAATGATGTGAGTAGGACCAAAGGAATCATATAGTATGGTGGGAATGAGGAGCAACCTATAACTTCAAAATGAGCTATATAGGAGGGATCTCTGCTAGAAGCAGCACCTATTGGGAGTCCCAGGTTATGATGAAGTGCCTGAATTTGTATAGCAGCCTTCGGAGAAGGTTGCTTATTTTTATTGTTTGGTCTTTTCAGTTAAATCCAACTCCTTGGGGTGTTCTTGGCAAAGATACTGAAGTTATTTGCCATTTCCTTACCAGCTCATTTTACAGATGAGGAAACTGAGGCAAACAGGGTTAGGGTAGCTTGTTCAGAGTCACATAAATAGTAATTGTCGAAGACCAGAGATGAACTCATAGCCTTCCTATCTCGAGGCCCAGATCTCTATCCACTGTGCCACTTACCTGCCCAAACTCTAGTCCAGTGATAGTGAACCTTTTAGAGACCGAGTGCCCAAACTGAAATCCCTCCCCAGACAGGGGAGGGAGGAAATGCTCCCATTGGGCTGCTAGGCATAGGGGCACATGAAATGAGAAATGTCCTCAGCTGCCTGTGGAGAGGGGGAAGGAAGCAACCTCTTCAGGCACATTGCCATAGGTTCTTCAACAGTGCTCTAGGGAAAGAGGAAGCAAATAAGCATTTATATAGTGCCTACTATGTGGCAGGCACTCTACTAAGTGTTCTGCAAATATTTCATTTGATCTTCACAACAACCATGTGAGGTAGATGCTATTATGATCCCCACTGTATGGCTAAGGAAAGTGAAGCAAACAGAGGTTAAGTACATTGCCCAGTGTCACTCCCTAGAAAGTATCTGAGGCTGGATTTGAACCTAGGTCTTCCTGCCTCTAAACCCAGGGCTCTGGTTCACTGCACCACCTAGCAATCTCATAACTCTACTTGTAAACACAATTCTAACTCACAAAGTTCAAAGAATGAACAGATTTTATTTATAGGTCACGCAAAACCAATAGAGCTTGTGAATAATAATTACCGTCACATCTAAATAGCCTTATAGGTCATTACTCTCACCTATAAGTAACTTAGGTGGCACAGTGGATACAAAAGGTAGAAGAGAAGCCCTGAAAGGGGCTTGGCAAGCTCTCATGCCAGAGGTGCTAGAGCTTTCTGAACAAGCCATTATATGTGTGTGTGTGTGTGTGTGTGTGTTATGTATATATCCATTGTATATATATGTGTGTGTGTGTCATCTATATATTATATTGTATATGTCCTGTATTTACATCATTGTACATATATCATGTTTATATACTTGGTTATATAAATAAATATACATAACACACTATATATATTTTATCTATAACTAGCAGTTTGCTTATTGTCTCCCCCATTGGAATTTGAGCCCTTGGAGAGCAAAGACGCTGTTTTTACCTTTCTTTGTATGCCCGGAGTTCAATAAATGTTCACTGACTGACTGGCTAACCCTGGAGAGAAAAGAGAAGACCTCTAACTAGGAAAAAGACCAAAGGCTGTGAACAGAGCCTTAACTAGGAATTCTGGCACCTGGGCTAAGCATGGTAGTTGAAGGAAACCTTGACGAGAAACGTTTATGGATGCTGCTGAGTGTAAAGGGATCAGGATGGAACCAAACTGAGCAGAAACTCTCGCCTGGGAAGGTCTCAGCAAACCACCTATTTTTACTACCTTCATTGTATTCCCGAAGGCTTTTCTCTGAGTCCCTAATGTAGGTGGCATTGGACCAGAGGAAGTTCTGCCTTTTCCCAAGAGTTCAACCCACGGCACACATGGCAAAGAACTTCTTCTCCATCCCACCACTACCCCCCAACTCACCCAGGAGGAAGCAGAAAAGAGAAGCCAGTAGGTGAGGGTTCTGCAGTCAAGAGAGAAGTGTGGAAGCTGTTGCACCCCTTTGACCTTAGGATGTAATAAGAAAGTGCAGCAGTGGACCCAGTGGGCCCTGGAAGAGGGATGTGTTGCTGATGAGGGGTGGGGAGAGGAGCATTCTGGACACCAGGTAAGGCAGAGAAGCAGTTACACTGTGGACCTGAGGCACTGCTGGGGGGGGGGGGGGGGAGGAGGGGTGTGCAGAAAAAGAAATAAAAGAATAGTGGGTCAAAGGACTTCCCAAAGAGGAAGAATAGACCTCAAAATTTCAGAACCCTCCGCAAATCCCTGGTCACCTTCCTTCCTTATGACTCCAGTTATAAAGAAGAACAACAAGAAGAAGGCCATCAGAATGAACAGAAGTCTAACCCCCAACCAAGAAGATAAGGAGTCAAGTCTGGCCAGACTGGCTGTGACCCTAGCAGGTCACTTAACTGCTCAGTGATCTCACAACTCTTTAAGGCCAAAAGTTACGGAAAAGATGGGGACCTGTGTTGGTAGGAGTTTCTTCACCTGGCCATTCCTTATACTAATGAAAGCTCAAGTCCTATCCTCATCCCTGTCCTATAAAGAGATGTATTTGTCTCACCGTTACACATCTTCTAGGTCCAGGAATGAGGTCATATTATCTTGGACACCACCTTCTATCAACAGCTGAATCAAAGTCCAGCTCAGCACAGTTACTGGGTCTGGATCTTCTTGAGCCTAAATTTTCTCTCCTTGAGTTAAGGATATACAAAGGGTATCTGACCAGGGGTTGGTGAAGAATCAGATAAGTTAAAGCTCAGCCTGTTTCAATAATCTTCAAGTGAGCTGAGAAAGAAAGGATGTTCACCCTGGAACCAATACCTTACCTTGCTATTTCCCTTGATATTCTTGGCCTTTTGTTCTTTGAGAAGAATTTTGTTATCTTTACTAGCTCTATGAAACAATTTTGGGGTAGTTTGATTGCTATGATACTGCATAGGTAAATTAATTTTTTAGTTTTGTTCTATCGGTTCAGCCTACCCATGAGCAATTGACGTTTTTCCAATCATTTAGATCTGACTTTACTTGTATGAAAAATGTTTTGTATTTGTGTTCATAGAGTTCCTGGGTTTGTGTCAGCTGATATTGTGTCAGCCTCGAAGAAGAGACCCAAAGGCCAGTCTCCATGTCTCAGAGAACAGACAGGACCTCACGTTTAAGCCATGTCCCGAATATCCCACACAGCAAACTGCAATGTGTTCCATTTATCTGTCTTTGAAAGATGGATGGCTCCATCAACCTGGCTGGAATTTGATTCTGTGGCTCTGAGCACTTCACATCTAATGCTAAGTCTAATAACCAGCTCTCTCATACATTCAACTACGAATTGTTAGCGTGAGGCGTGTGATTTCTTTCTGTGTTGAGCTTGGGTCAGGGACGTGTTCAAAGTCGCATGCTATTCCAGGCACCTGGAAAGGGAATATTCATTGCCTGCCCACAGAGCTTGAAAAGATGATGCTGTTTATCTGAATCCATCTGGCCCCGGCTGGGGTCTAGAAAATGCATGCTGGAGGGCAGGGTCACTGGTTAGCTTCCTGTTTGAAGGGGAAAACGTGGCAAAAGACAATGAAAGTTCCCTTCAGCTACCAAATGTAATCCGTTTGCAAATCAAGTCATTATATCCATGCAAAGGACTCCCCATTATAGAGCTGCCTGCTGGAACAAACCACTCTGTCTTTTGTGGAGGGGGAGCCCTGGTCACCCAAATCAGGGGAGCGAGATTCAAGCCTGTGCCTTCCTTGATCAGGACAGTCTGGAAGAGCCCCAAGATCTCTTGCGGAAAGTTGGAATAGTCGGAAAAGGGGGGAGGGGGAAGAGCAAGGAAACTCCAAAATGCTATGCGATCAAGTCATCGCGTGTTCTTCTACTGTCAAATTATCATCAGTCAACCATAAAAAATTAGACATCACACCTGGTGGTGGCACTGTTTGGCCACTCCAGGGAATTACAGCATTTTACACCTTTCCAAGACGGTCCACTTTGTGACAGTGCTAATTATGGGGAAGGCTTTCCTTACAAGGAGCCCATCGATTTCTATCCTAGAGAGCCAAGCAGAATAAACGTCTCTCTTCCAAATGGCAGGCCACCTTTTAAATATGTAAGACAGCTACCTACCATATCTGCTCTCAGCCTTTCTTCTCCAGGCAAAGCCCCCAAACTTTCATTGGGTCGGTTTTCCTCCCCTCACCATCCTGGTGATCTTCTGGACATCTTCCAGTTGTCAATGTGTTTCCTGAAACGTGACAGTACCGATTATCTCCAGGATCCAGATGTGTTCTAGAGAGAGCAGAATACAGTGGGATATGTGGGAGGGGATGTGTAGGCTGGGGGTCAGAGAGGTAGAGAACAAGCCCAAGGAGAGGCAAAGGGAGCCGAGTCTCTGGCAGTCTCTCCTGGTTAAGTTCCCCTAGCATTAACTGCCATGGGAGTGGGATCACCATCTTTACCAGGATGAAAATATCCTCTCCTTCTCCACCTTTCACTGGAATCATAGCTTTCAACCTTCTAATGCTAAGTGAGTTTTCCACTCTACTGTTGTGATTAAAAAAAAAAGTAGGAGCAAAATTGATTTGATTTAAAGTCAAATTCAAACCAGAAAATTGTTGAGATGATATGTCAATAGGCTCAATTTCCAAATGAAAATATATCCATTTAGCATTACCCAAAAGTCAATGTAATTTTTTAAAAGAAGGCAAAAAATAAATAAATAAACAAATAAAATTGCCTAAATGTCATACCATCTCTAAGTGACAGATCCAAGTCTTAAACCAAGGCCTTCCAATTCTAAGCACATTTTCCCATTATACTTGTAGAATTCCCAACTTCCTTGGAATTATATCTATTATTCCCAACATTTTGACCAGTTTTAAGAGGAGTGGGATAGTGTAGGAGGGGCAGTTAGATGGCTCAGTGGACTTCAATCCAAGTCTAAAGATGGGAAGTCCTGGGTTCAAATCTAGTCTCAGACACTTCCTGCTGTATGACCCTGGGCAAGTCACTTAACCTCCATTGGCTAGCCCTTACCATTCTTCTGCCTTGGAACCAATATACAGTACTGATTCTAAGATCGAAAGTAAGGGTTTAAAAAAAAAGAGTAGGGGGAATCTTTTTGACTACTAGGGAAATTAGTTTGGGGTTTAATAATTAGCCTCATCAAGACATGGGAAAGAAAGTCAACAACAATAGCCACCAACCTGATTGTAGTCAAAAGATCTATCCCTGCCTCAGAGATCAAATATAGTCTTAAAGATTTAATGCTGGAAAAAACCTTGGAAATCATCTAAACCAATTTCTTATTTAACAATCTTTGAGGCAGCTATATAACACAGTTTGAACACTGGCCTTGGAGCGTGGAGGTTCTGGGTTCAAATATGCCCTAAGATCCTAGCTGTGTGACCCTAGACAAGTCACTTAACCCCCATTGCCTAACCCTCACTGCTCTTCTGTCTTAGAACTAATACTAAGGAAAAAAAGTAAAGATTTTTTTAAATCAACAAATGTTTATTAAGCATCTACAATTTGCAAGATACAAGGCTAGTCACTGGAGACATAAATATATAAATGAGATAGTCTGCAGCCTGAAGGATCTTAATATTCAGTCAGTTAATGAACATTTATTAAGTGTCTACTGTATGCCAGGCACTATGCTAAGTACTGGAGGAAAAAAAAAGACAAAAGACAAGGAATTCACAATGTACTAAAGGAGACTACATCCAAACAACTATGCATTGTCTGATCACTTCAGACATATTCCACTCTTTATGACTCCATTTGGGGTTTTCTTGGCAAAAGTTTAAAATCAAATTCAAACCATAAAATTGTTGAGATGATATGTCATTCTATATTCTATAACTATTACAAATGGAAATATATCCACTTAATATTGCCCAAAAGTCAATGTAATTTTTTTAAAAGAAGGCAAAAAAATAAACAAATAAATAAACAAATAAAATTGCCTAAATGTCATACCATCTAGTATTTTGCCATTTCTTTCTCCAATCCGTTTTACAGATGAGGAAACTAAAGCAAATAGGGTGAAGGCCCTGGGTCACACAGCTAGTATCTGAGACCAGATTTGAAATCAGGAAAATGACTCTTCCTGCCTCAAGACCAGGATGCTCCATCCTAGCTGCCACCTAGCTGCCCTACCATACCATGATCCTTCTCCTAAATTTTCAGAATGTCAGCATGAAAACTCATGGAAGTCCTCTGTCCTATCACCTATCACCAAAAGTCTTCCTTTTCCCGCTCCTCTCTTATAACTCTTTCAAAAAGGAAGCATGATCTCATTGAAAGAAAGTCAGATTTAGAGCCAGGACACTGAGCTTAAATCCTGCCACTTATTAGTCATTTATTCTAGGTAGCCATAATTGAATTGGTCAATGCCTCATGTAACTATTGTAATCCACATCACAATTTGAGTTTCTGCCAAGAGATGGATTCAAGTAACAATGATTGGATATTCTTGTTATACTTATATGCTGAAACTGACGTTGCAACTCTCATCTCAGGGAATTCCCTTCTGAAATAAATGAAACATTTGTATTAAATACAGTCTATTATAACCTTTTCTGTTTACATGTTAAAAGCGAGTAGTTTTCTTTGAGGTAAATCACCTACAATCTCTTAAATGGACTACTAGAAACCTTACTAGGCTTCCTTTTCTATCTCTTCTTCTAACCCTCCCTGCCCTCAGGAAGATAACATAACAGGAACTTCCAAGTAGTTCATTCTCAGCATAATTATTAACCCCTGTACTGAGCAGTCTTTCCTCTCTGAGAAAAATGTCATCCTCAGGCTAATTATGAGAAACTGTCCAACACTGGAATCCTACCAAGATATCAACCACTCATGTCTAAAACTACTGAGTTAAGAACATGCTAATGGCTGAGGTGTCCAAAAGACCAATCATGAATTCAAAAGGAAGGTCCGTGAGTCCGGCCACAAATATCCTACGTAAATTGTCCTCTGTTCCATGCCTCCTCATCAACTGAATTTGACCTTACTGCAAGGATTCTTAATTATGGTTCTACAAGTCAATATTCTTTTCACTGAACCATTCCGCCAATTCTAGTATCCATGTGGAAATTTTGACACATAATTTTTTGTGTGGACTCCCCGAGAGTAATATATGATGTATAAATGTATAGATTTGACAAATATGTATATATATATTCATCTATTCATCATATATAATTATTTATCATATATGTATCATTTTATAATTATTCACCATTTTATTGTGTTTAGTGTCATCAATGTAGAGAGTTTCTCAGTGAGGAAATGCCTATGCTGATGTACCTTGGTAGTAACTGTTCTGCAATTTACAGACTTTAGAGATTTGCCAGGGGCACTGAAAAGTTAAGTGACTTGTCCAGGAGCACACAAACAGGCTGTTATAAATGGGACTTGAATGCAAGTTGCCTTAACTCCAAGACCAACCCTTTATTAACTGTCATACTGATTCTCCTGGCTTTATTAAGAACATTATTATTGGCCAAGTTCAAAGCTGAGTGGATGAAAAGATAGCAAAGCAACACCGGGAATAGCTGCTCATCATTTCTGCCAGATCTAATGATCCTTTATGCCAGCAAATATTGAAGCATGCTGATTTACTTTACTACCTTCATGTATTTTGTTGCTTCTGCTGGGTATATAGAAAGTGAGGCCAGCAAAGGGTGATAAAAGAATGTCTACCCTTTGATCCAGCCATAGCACTGCTGGGTTTGTACCCCAAAGAGATAATAAGGAAAAAGACTTGTACAAGAATATTCATAGCTGCGCTCTTTGTGGTGGCCAAAAATTGGAAAATGAGGGGCTGCCCTTCAATTGGGGAATGGCTGAACAAATTGTGGTATATGTTGGTGATGTAATACTATTGTGCTAAAAGGAATAATAAAGTGGAGGAATTCCATGGAGACTGGAACGACCTCCAGGAAGTGATGCAGAGCGAGAGGAGCAGAACCAGGAAAAGATTGTACACAGAGACTGATACACTGTGGTACAATCAAAGGTAATGGACTTCTCCATTAGTGGCGGTGTAATGTCCCTGAACAATCTGCAAGGATCTAGGAGAAAAAACACTATCCATAAGCAGAGGACAAACTGTGGGAGTAGAAACACTGAGGAAAAGCAACTGCCTGACTACAGGGGTTGAGGGGACATGACAGAGGAGAGACTCTAAACGAACACTCTAATGCAAATACTAACAACATGGCAATGGGTTCAAATCAAGAACACATGTGATACCCAGTGGAATCTCGCGCCGACTATTTGTCTTTAATGAATAATGCTTGGAAATTATCAAATAAAATATTATAAAATTAAAATAAAAATAAAGTGAGGCCAGGCTGGTAAATAGTTGGTATTTATTTACCAAGCTAAACAAAAGGTACTTCAGCACCAGCAAAGTCTGTAATACCATCTGGGTGTCTGTTCCCTCCATTGACACAGATCACAAACATCCCTCCCTTCTCAAATCCGTTCATGAGTTTATGTGGCCAAAGAAGCTCTCCCCTGAGTAATGATACTCTCTGAAGTTAACTAGGCTCGTCTTCTGATCACACAATTAGGGACTATCTCCAGACTCACAAAGCTTCTGCAGTTTCACGGAATGTACCAGACTTTATGCTCCCCTACAAGAAATATGGTCATGTCACACTATAATGAGGAATCCAAATTCCTCTTCAGAGGACTTCAGAGAAATAATGTGAGATACATACAGAAAAGTTCTATTTATTTGGAATGCAAGGTACTAGGCTAAAGGGGCTTTGAATAAACCACATTTAAGCTGGGTTTGAATAGAATACTTTTAAATTTTAGTTTTTTGTTTTGTTTTTTTAAAACCCTTACCTTCCTTGGAATCAAGACTGGTTCCAAGGCAGAAGAGCAGTAAGGGCTAGGTAATGGGGGTTAAGTGACTTGCCCAGGGTCACACAGCTGGGAAGTGTCTGAGGTCAGATTTGAACCTAGGACCTCCCATCTCTAGGCCTGGCTCTCATCCACTGAGTTACCCAGCTGCCCCCTTAAATTTTAGTTAAAAAAAAAAACTCTTAGCTTCCTCTTAGATTCAATAGTGTATATTGGTTCCAAGTCAGAAGAGTGGTAAGAGATAAGGCAATTTGAGTTCAATTTGAGTTTGAAGTGTCTGAGGCCAGATTTTGAACTCAAGACCTCCCTCCTGTCTTCAGTCCTGGTTCTCAAGTTACTGAACCAACTAGCTGCCCCCAAATAGAATACTTTTTTAAACTAATTAAAAGGCATTGGTCATCTCCCTCCTTTGGAGGGATGGGAAAACATCCATCCAGAATGATGCCACTCTTTGTCATTTGATTTTGCTTACCAGTTCTTCTTTGTTACAAAGGAACTTTGGAGGAATTACATATCTGGAAGATATAAAAACAATTAATATTAAAATATTAAAAATAAAAAGGATTGGACACAGAACAATTTAGTGTAAAGAGAACTAAATTTATAGTCAAAGAGTCAGAAGGCAATGTAAGGGGAAAGCACCTACTATGTGCTGAGAACTTCATAACTACTACTTGATTTGATACACTTCTGTGGGGGGAACCACAATGGCAGAGTAGAGAAAGTAGCCAAGCTCTCCCAACATTCTCCTCCTAACAACTTTAAAATAAATGACCTGAATTTGAATCCTGCCTCAAATGTTTACCAGCTGTGTGACCTGAGCAAATTATTTCACTTCCATCTGCTTTGGTTTCCTCCTCTATAAAATGTGACTAATAATAGCACTTATCTCTGAGGGCTGTTGCGAGAATAAAATAGGATAATATTTGTAAAGCATTTTGCAAGCTTTCAAGCACTGTATAAATGGAAATCGTTATTTTTTGTTACTATTATTGTTATTTCCAGCAAGTCCTACAAAACTGGATAAAGTTTGACTTTAGGTCCGACAATGAATGTCTGTTGGACGAGGATCAGTCTAGCTAAATCTGAAGAAGTTCATCACTAGAAAGGAAATGTTATAACCCACACATTTATTTGGATGTGGTGAAATTTGCATCTGCATCAGAAGAATGGGTCCCCATACCAATAAAAATCACAGATCCCAGAAGTAATGCTCAAATACCTAATTGGGATCATAGATTCAGAACTAGAAGGGATGTGAAAAATCAAGAAATCCAACCTCTTTTGTTACTGAAGATGAAACTTAAGTCCTTCTGAGAAGTAAAATGGGTTGCCCAAGATAACACAGTGAGTAAGTGTCTGAGACAGGATTTGAACCTAGGTCTTTCTGACTCCAGGTCCAATGCTCTCTTTATGCTCCTTCTCTATGAGCACTCAGGAAATTTTATTTTTACTCATGTTAATGGGATACTCAGACTAATCCAATTTTTTGGTCCAGTTATATAATTTCATTGGTGTATGCAACCCCCAATGAGGAAATTCCTTTTATCAACCCAAATGGGCACCTACTCTGAAATGTATAGATGCGCTGATAGAATGATTTGATCAGGGTCACAGAGCCATTATATGCCAGACAAGTCTAATTTTTAATGCTTACTTTCTGTCTTTGTATCAACTCTAGGACAGAAGACTGGTAAGGGCTAAGCAATAGGGGTTAAGTGACTTACCCAGGGTCACAAAGCTAGGAAATGTCTAGGACAGATTTGAACCCAGGACCTCCCATCTCTAGGTCTGTCTCTCTCTATGCACTGAGCTATCCAGCTACCCTTAGAAACAAGTCTTGTACCCAGGTCTTTCTTTGACTTTGAGGCATTCTGTAAGATATCCTTAATACTGAAATTCAACTAATGACAATATTATCTTCTTTTATTAAGTCAGAAAGAATCTCAAGACCATGGGGTGTCATGAAGGCATCATGAGAAACATCCTTTAACATTTCACAATAGATAATGCAGAGATGCTGGTCAATCAAAAAACTTTGGAGCTAGAATATTGGGAAGCATATTGGAAAGTACCCAACTTCTGAAGGAGAGAACCTGAATTCAGGATCTGGTTTGGTCAATCAATGGATATTTATTAAGCACCTCCTGGGTGCCAGGCACTGGGGATAAAAAGTCAGTAAATAGCTGCCCAAATCTGGCTCACAATATCCCTGCACCTTAGTTTCCCAATCTACAAAACAGGCATAATAATATAGGAACTAATCTCTCAGAAATGCTATGAGTAAAGCATTTTATAAATATTAAGGCACATATTTGTTGTTCAGTCGTTCAGTCATTCAGCCATGTCTGACTCTCCATGATGTCATAGACCATAGCTATCCATGGGCTTTTCTTGGCAGGGATAGTGGAAGGCTCTGCTCTTTCCTTCTTCAGTAGATTCACTATATAAATGTGTTACTAAATGAATGACCCTGGGCAAGTAAGTTACCTAGCTTCCAAACCCTTACCTCTCTTCTGCTATGGGACCAATACTTTTATCAATTCTGTCAGAAGGTAAGGGTTCAAACTATGTTATTAGAGGCATCGGGGGTGCAGTGGATAGAGCACTGGGCCTGGAGTCAGGAAGATCTGAGTTTAAATCGGACCTCAGACACTGGACAAGTCACTTAGCTTCCATCTGCCTCAGTCTCTTTATATAAATAAATAAATATATATATGTATATAATAAAATAAAAAAATATCACCATAAAATGGGGATAACAATAACACCTAACCTATCTGAGTTGTTGTGAGGAATCAAATGAGATATTTGTAAAGTGCTTAGCATAGTATCTGGCACAAAGTAGGCACTTAAAAATGTGCTTATTTATTTATTGTTAAAAATAATTTTTACCATCTCATTCTTTCAAGATAAATAGACAAATATGTGTATGTCTATTCTTTCTCTCTTCCCCCTTTTCCTTCCCCCCTCTCCCTCTTTCCTCTCTCTCTTCTCTCTCCCTCTCTCCCTCCATCTGTCTCTCTCTCTGACTCTGTCTCTGTCTGTCTCTCCTCTCTCTCCTCTTTCCTCACTCTCTCTTTCTGTCTCTCCCCTCTCCACTCTCTTCTCTCTCCCTCTTTCTTTCTTCTCTCTCCCTCCATCCCTCCCCCCTCCACTTTCTCTGCCTCTGTCTTTCTCTCCTCTCTCTCTCCTCACTCTCTCTCTTTCTCTCTCTCCCTCTCTCTCTCTTCCTCTCTCCCCCTCCATCCCTCTCCCTTCTCTGTCTCTGTCTGCCTGTCTGTCTGTCTGTCTCTCTTGCTCTCTTTCTCTCTCTCTGTGTCTCTCTGTCTGTCTGTCTGTCTCTCTCTCTGTCTCTCTCTCTGTCTCTGTCCTCTCTCCTCTGTGTGTCTCTGTCTCTATCTGTCTCTGTCTCTGTCTGTCTGTCTGAATATCTCTCTCTCTCTCTCTCTCTCTCTCTCTCTCTCTCTCTCTCTCTCTCTCTCTCTCTCTCTCTCTCTCTCTCTCTCATACACATACACACACAAAGTGGAAAAACAGTTTTAGGAACTTCCCACCAAGACTTTTGATTCAGTTGACAAACTGAGTCCATTCACACTCTGGGCCTCTGCCAAGTACAGTGCTGATCAGTTCTATCCAAAGTAAGGGTATTGCTTGCTGGAGCCACCAGAATGGTAGGCGAAGTGGCCAGCAGTCCCCAGACTTTTGTCCCTAAATCTAGCCCTAATCAAACCCAATATGGCCTACTTGGGACGAAAAGAGTCCTCTCAATCCTAAGGCCTAATAAGGGAGCTAAAAGCATGGAAACTCGGTCCAGGAAGGACCCCCATTTATCCCAAATGGCACTTGATCAAGGTCTTCTCCTACATCAACCCTTTCAAGCAGCCATTCCGTCTCTGTCTGAGCATCTCTAATGATGAGGAACCCACAGCTTCCCAAGGTAGTCCATTTTACTTTGGGACAATTATGGCTGCTAGGAAGTTTTTCCTTACTTAGTCTCACCTTCTAATCTTCAGTGCAGTCATCTGAAAGCTACACTCCACAGTAAACTACTCTTTGAATTAGCATCTATGGAAAACCACAGTTCATGAGCATCCATCTGACATTTTCCTTTCACCAAACTAGAAGACACATTCATTGGAAGCAAAAGCATTTAATGAAACAAAATTGAATATTTGGGTTAAGGAAGAGAAATTCTTTCATTATTTACTGTGTCCCTGGCACAGGGACCTGGTACACTGGGACCAGGAAGATGACTCTGGAGTTTTACTTTGCAATTCTGGAGAAGCAGGTTAGAGTGGAAGATTCTTATCCTGCATTCCCATAGCCATATCCAAATTGCTGCCTCCCCACTTACATCTATATCAAAATTAAATTTGCTTCCCTGTAACTGTCCCTACTCCCAAACATTGGTCTTAATTCTATCCTTTGGGGCCTAGCAGGACAAATTTAACTTTCAAAGAGGTGGAAATTATTTGTAAAATTCACTAAATTCATACACACTAACGATGATCCCAGGACAAAAACTGACCTTTAATCGCTTTAATCACTGACTTTCCCAGGCTATTTGTTATTCCATCCTTTGCTTACTCTCAAGGTGTCCTGGGCCCTCTTGAACCCCTCTGTTGTCTGGCAAGGGTTATTGCTAGTAGAAAGAGACTGCAATTTTCATTAGCACTGCTTCTATGGCTAAGTAAGAGACCCCACTTCCAGATTCTTCCTCAAATCAAAAATGTCCCTCATCCCCCCACGCCCCCAATTCCTTGTCACAATATGACCTTGATCAAGACATTACACTTTTTTAGAATGTAATCTGTGTCATGATTCTAGTTTGGGAAATGGTGCTACAAAACATGAAATATTGCAGAGCCAGAACTAGAACTCAAGTTTTCTTATTTCTGCCCCAATGTTCTCTCTAGAATAATATGCTTCTTTTTAATTCTACTGAATTTTCTTCAGAATTATAGTTGAGCTCTTGCCTTAACTTCATTGTAATCTAATAATTCCAGCAAACTCCCTAGAGTCAATTAATAAGTTACTGCTTTTTTTAATCTGCCCTGATTATGTATCATTCATTCAAAAAACCATGCTAATGTGGAAATGTTAAAAGTATAACATTGCATTAATTCATCAGGAAAGGAAACAAAAGCCTCTTCAGAAAATTCTGTGTCCTCCAGGATGAAGTTTGGGCAGGATGCATTTGGAAATGATTTTTCCCCTCAGTAATGACAATATTCACTAGCACATAAGAAATGAAATTGAAGAATTGATCTTATTCTTCAAATACAGGATAGCTTAGATATTAAAATTAACATATAAATTTAGCATCAATCTTATTTTTGACTCATGTCTTCTGAGTAAATGCCCATAAAGAATGAATCACTGAAACAGGATTCTGGAGAATCGAATTCATTTTTCAAAGGTGTCAGTTAAGATACAAACAGGCCCTGTTTTCCAGGCACCCAACAAATGTTCCCATGATGCACTTAGGGACTTGTCAGTAGGGCAAGCTTAGATTCTTTTTTTTCCCCCAAGCTTAGAATCTTAGGAGAGTCTCCACTGAAGAGGAAACCTAGTAAGAATATTTCTCTTGATCTGGACTACCAACCCAACCTTCTCTCCCTATTGTTTCTGATATCATTTAAGTCCCTTAGTCTTTTCATCTCAGTTTTCTCATCTGTAAAATGGGGATAATAATAGCACTCTACCTTAAAAGCTTGTAAGAATTAAGTGAGATCATATTTACCAAGTGCTTTGCAAAACTTAAAACACTATATAAATGCTAGCGATTATTACTACAATGTTACAATTTTAAAACAAAGTTAGAGTCTTGGCAGCCTGGGCAGTTATATAAGAGAGACTGGCCCCAAAGCATAGAATTTCTTAATTCTGCCATGAATTCTATAATTAATTACATGCAGTAGTTTTGTCACCCCCATTTAAGTTTTGTTCCCCTGGTTCCCCGCCTTTGGATTTCTATGCCACATAATAGGTTTCTGTACTGCCCTGGTATTCAGAGGGTTCCTCACAACAAACAGTCGTGTGAAATAGGTGCTGGGAATGTGTTTATCTCCGTCTTACAGATGAGAAAATGGAAGCATCAAGAGCTTGAGTTCACACAACTGCTTAAAGAGCTTCCATCTTAAGCTTCCAAGTGCAGAACTCTTCCCATTACCCAGGGTTCTCCCTTTGTCTTGGCTACCATCGTGTGACTAACAAATACTTCTCTTCTGAATGCACCCCAGCTTATTCTTCTTTCTTCTTTCATTTTCTTCATCTTATAGAGTATGAAGTTTTCTTAAGGTTCAGAAATCAGACAAAAACTCTTCACAGGTGTCCTTAGGAACCTTAGAAGGAGGGAACAATGGGCAGCCTCAACAATCTCATAAGCCTATTAGGGATAATTAGGCTTCACAACTCTCCCTGTGGGAGAGAGGGGGAAATTTTAACCCAAAGAAATAGTTATGCATTGAGTGTTGGAGGTAGGAAGGGAAATAGTAGCATTGCCCAGGCTGTTATCTGGCCCTTTACTGTCATTTCCAATATCCTTCCAATAAATGGCTCCAGCCTGTCATCAGCAAGGATGGCTTAGCTATTAAAGACAGCCATTGCTCTAGGGCTATTTACTTTTCGGCTGGGGGAGGGGGGAAGGGAGTTAAATCTTCTTTGAAGGACTTCTGAAACCTCCGCCTTTGCCCTTCTCCCAGGTCTAAGGGATAAGAGTAAGGGGATGATGAAGAGGGAAATGACTGGGGAAGGCGGCCTTGTTGATGAGTAACAACCCACAGTTATAGTGAAGTTCCAAAGCAAGTCTCTGAGCTAAGATGGTGAAAGTATTGCGATCTGCAATTTAGAGATGGGTACACTGAAGCTCAAAAGGTTAAAGAAATTTGCCCGCGATCACGTACGGGAGACTAGCTGAACGGGGAACTCCCGCCTTCTGGTTTCAAGCATGGCACTCCTTCCACCATGGCAGGTTGCCTCTCAACACCCCCCCCCCCATGTCTCCAGTAGTCCCCACAACCAAACTTTAACTATATTTTGAAGAGAGAAAATTATAAAACCTCATTTGCAGAGATAAGTGACACTAGAGATTCATGGGCATCCTTTCCGGAAGTCTGGAGAAGTAGTGTCTACACTCAAATGAAACTTGGAAAAAATGAAGTCATGTCCAGCTCCCTGATCCATACAATGTGAACTGTCTGCGTATATGGAAACAGATGGATGGCAGCATTTTTCATTTTCCATAAATGGCTCTGATGGTCGTGCCTTTGGGCCATTTCCCCTCCCTAAACCCCATTTCCCTAATCTGTAAAACAAGGGGGTTCAGTTCAATCATCTTTCACGTCCAGTTCTAACTGGTTAGAGGACCATTAATTGAATGTAGGTAGGCAGGGACAATGGGAAATGCTCCGTGAAAACCAAGACAATCAAAGAGATGCAGTCCTCTCTGGATGCAGAGGTACCAGTACCGAATCACTGGGATCCCAACATCTTTAATTATCTCTTAATTTAATTAAGCCCACTTCTTTTAATGAAATAAGTAAGAAATTGGGTCAATTAAATATTAAAATTAAAACAATACAAGACGGGGCAGCTAGGTAGCTCAGTGGAGGGCTTAGGTTCAAATCTGACTTCAGATACTTCCTACTTTTCTGATCCTAGAGAAGTCATTTAGCCCCAGTTGCCTAGACTTTACTACTCTTCTGTCTTGAAACAGACTCTTGTATTAATCATAAGGCAAAAGGAGAGGGAGAGAGGGAGAGAGGGAGAGAGGGAGAGAGGGAGAGAGGGAGAGAGGGAGAGAGGGAGAGAGGGAGAGAGGGAGAGAGGGAGAGAGGGAGAGAGAGAGAGAGAGAGAGAGAGAGAGAGAGAGAGAGAGAGAGAGAGAGAGAGAGAGAGAGAGAGAGAGAGAGAGAGAGAGAGAGAGAGAGAGAGAGAGAGAGAGAGAGAGAGAGAGAAGCAACTAATGAGCTGTTTCTCCAACAGCTGTTTTTTTGTGTTCTTTAATAGTAGTCTTTCAGATTGACTGTGTTGATCCAAATCAGCTTTTAAAGGAAGACAGATGCAACAGTTTAATTGCTTTTCAATCCAGTGTAATTTGTAGCAGAGCAGGTGTTTTTAACCTTCTTGGTGTCCTGGATTCTTCTGGCAGTCTGGTGAAGTCTAAGGATCCATCAGAATATTGTTAATAAAATGCATAAGGTTACAAATAAAACCAACCGTATTGAAATATAATTATCATAAAACAATTTTAAAAACCAAGTTTGCCAACCCCAGCTTCAGAAGCCCTGTGACTGAGAATATCCATTCTGCACTGTGCACAGAGACCTTTAAATATCTGTAGCTAATTCTTGGTCTGCCATGGATGTTCCACACTAAATAAATACATGCAAATTCTCTAATGCAGAAAACCAATGCCCTTTTCACATGGGTCTGCCTCTGGCATGCTCATTTTCTAGGCAGGCCCAGACATTAGCCAAAGATATAGGAAAACGTCCTTTCCTGTTATGTTTTACAATTTAGATTAGATAGCCTCTAGGATGCTTTACAATTATAAAATTCTGTGATTCTGAGATGTTTAGCGCCTACACAAAATATCTGCAGCTTTGGTCCTTGGGGTCTGGCCCAAGTGAATTTGAACACTGATATTCTAATATTATCCTCAGAATCAGGTAAAACCATTACCTTTAAGGCAGCTAGGTGGCACAGTGGACAGTGTGCTGGGTCTAGAATCAGGGAGACCTGGATTCAAATGCAGCCTCAGACACTAGTGGTATGTCCTTTAACCTTGTCTCAGTTTCCTTGTCTGTAAAGAAGAGCTAGTGAGGGAAATGGCAAACCACTGCAGTATCTTTGCCAAGAAAATCCTAAAATGGGGGGTAGCTGGGTGGCTCAGTGGATTGAGAACCAGGTCTATAGATGGGAGGTCCTAGGTCCAAATCTGACCTGAGACACTTCCCAGCTGTGTGACCATGGTCAAGTCACTTAACCCCCATGGTCTACCCCTTACTGCTCTTCTCCCTTGGAACCAATACATAGTAGTGATTCTAAGATGGAAGATATGGGTTAAAAAAAAAAAGATTCCTCATTTCAAAGGTATCTAGAGTTCTTTTTTTGTTCTAAATATTTCTTCTCCAAAAATAGTGTCATGCTCTCAACATAGGAAAGAACCATACTCCAGCCTGAAAGGTCCTCTCTGAGTCCCTTTCTACTCAACCTCTTGTTCACTGTTTATGGGCTGACACAGAATCTGAGGCCACCTTCTAACAAGAATGGCACTGCTCCTACTATACTATGCTTCCTCTTACTATGCCCCCATTCCTCCAGTCATCCTAATAACAAAGTTGTTGCCATATTTTGAAGATAAAAAGAAAAAAGGTCCTCATTTGCAGAGATGGAAACAGAGGTTCAGATTAGATTTTGCCTTTCTCCTCTAGTGCCACCTTTATGTTGATAGGTTTTATGAGATCTGTGAGTTGGGACAGGAAAAAAATGTACTTTTGTTTTCACTAACCTCTAGCTGCAATTTAGCAATTCCTTCAACTATTTAAAATCATTATTCTAAGACTGTGTTGGCAAACCAATGGTACACATGCTAGAAGGCTGCTCCCTTCCCCCCTTTTGCCTAGCAGCCCAATGGGAGCACTTCCTCCCCTCCCCTTCCCCACCACACCTGAGGACATTTCTGGCATGACCCACCCCTCTGTCCAGCAGCCAAATGGGAGCACTTCAGTCTATCTCTGGCTGGGATAAGGTGGCTCACATGTAGCATGAGGGTTGTAATTTGGGCACTTGGTCTTTAAAGGGTTCATCATCACTGTTCTAAGGAGTGCCCAGAGCCTTCATCAAACTTCCAAAAGAACCCATAACAACAATAAAAGGTTAAAAAAAATCTTGCTTTGAAAGATGGAAGCTGTAGGCAAAAGAAACTTGATATAGGCTTTGCTGAACATAATTTCCATTTTTTAAATATCTTTTGTAGGTATTCTCTCCAATGATGCAGATCACCACTCAACCATACCTTTTTATCTAATCTTCCTGGAAATCCATCATAAGATACTACCAAACATGGCAGGTACCTTCTTCATACATCTCCACAGACACACATATAAATGGTCTTTCAGTGTGATAAACTCCCATAGTTCTGGAACTGAGGTGCTGAGCCCACCTCATAGATACACCAAATATCAACAATTCTAGATACTCTTATGATGTAATAAGACATAGGTTTATAGTTAAAATTCTAGGTTTGAGGTATGACTCTCTTACTTCCTGTGACCTTAAGCAAATCTCTTTCTCTAGACCTTCATTTCCTTATTTGTAAAAGGATGAGGTTAGGCTAGGTCCAGGTTCTTAACCTAGGCTATATGAATGTTTTTCAAATCCTTGCCTTCTGTCTTAGAATCAATTCTAAGTATCAGTTCCAAGGCAGAAGAGCAGTAAGGGTTAGGCAACTGGGGTTAAGTGACTTGCCCAAGATCAAACAGCTGGGAAGTATCTGAGGTCAAATATGAATCCAGGACCTTCTCCAGGTCTCTATCCACTGAGCCAGGTAGCTGCCCCTGCTATGTGAATTTAAAAAAATTTATAATTACATTTTAATAAAATGTTGATAGAATTCCTTTGTAACCCAATGCATTTTATTTTATGCACTTAAAAATGTTATTCTGGTGCTCACTTCGGCAGCACATATTATTAAAATTGGAACAATACAGAGAAAAATAGCATGGTCCCTGCACAAGGATGGCATGCAAATTTTTGAAGCATTCCCTATTTTTGTAACTGAAACATGGTGGGATGAATAAATGTAACAGACCTTGCTACTAACAACAATGCAATGATCCAGGGCGATTCTGAGGGGCTTATGAGAAAGAATGCTATCCACAGCTGATAAAGAACTGTGGGAGTAGAAATGCAGAAGAAAAACATATGATTTATCACTTGATTATATGGGTATAGGATTTGGGACTTTGGTTTTTAAAAATTACTCTATTATAAAAATGAATAATATGGAGATAGGTATTGAGTAATAATACATGTATAACCCAGTGGAACTGCTTGCCAACTTCAAGAAGGGGAAAGGAAGAGGAGAGGAAGAGAACATGAAGCATGGAACCATGGGAAAATATTTTTTTAAAAATAAAATTCTATTTTGAAAATGTTATTTTGAAAAATGGCCCAGAGACTTGGCAAACTACAAAAGGGGTCCATCACCCACAAAAAAGGAAAAGAACTCCTGGACTGATGATCTTTGAGTTTTCTTGAAACCCAACTTTCTGTGATTCTATGTCTTGCTTGGCTGAACTGTAGCTTGAGTTATGGATAACCCAACTGGTAAATAATGAGTGGCACCATTTTTAAGGGATTCCCTATAACAAGCTCACTCAGTCAAGGAGCATTTTTTAAGTGCCTACAGGGTGGGGGAAACCATGTGTATGTACACTGTACTTAGTAGACTCTAAATTAGTACTTATTGCTGGAAGGAGGGAAGGAAGGAAGGAAGGAAGGAAGGAGGGAAGGAAGGAAGGAAGGAAGGAAGGAAGGAAGGAAGGAAGGAAGGAAGGAAGGAAGGAAGGAAGGAAGGAAGGAAGGAAGGAAGGAAGGAAGGAAGGAAGGAAGGAAGGAAGGAAGGAAGGAAGAAAGAAAGAAAGAAAGAAAGAAAGAAAGAAAGGAAGGAAGGAAGGAAGGAAGGAAGGAAGGAAGGAAGGAAGGAAGGAAGGAAGGAAGGAAGGAAGGAAGGAAGGAAGGAAGGAAGGAATGGAGAGAGGCAGGGAGGAAGGG
This sequence comes from Monodelphis domestica, assembly GCF_027887165.1. Taxonomy (NCBI): domain Eukaryota; kingdom Metazoa; phylum Chordata; class Mammalia; order Didelphimorphia; family Didelphidae; genus Monodelphis; species Monodelphis domestica. The sequence goes on from NC_077233.1 coordinate 194,025,734, forward strand.
AGAGAGGAAGGGAGAAAAGGAGGGAGGAAGGAAGGAAGGGAGGGAGGAAATCCTATTTCTCTACTCTTCTTAGTGTAACCCTCAAAGATACTCTCCATAATTCCCAGGTAAAGTCTCATTTAATTAAGACTAGCATCGTTCCCTTCTCGACATTGTTAGCTGGGTCTGTCCTTTTACACCAAGTTCTTATCTTCAGAGATGTACTTCCCACAGGTATAAATGACATAAACAGAGGTCATGGTCTTAGTTTATTTTTTCTAGAGTCCTTAGCATGCTACATTAACCTGACAATGCTTAATCTTGTGTTCATTTCACAATACATTTCATGCAATCCACAGCTTTAATTGGTTTTACATCGACATTACACATGTTTCGATCTAGCCATGTGAAAAGAATAATTCTTAATAGTGTTTGTCTCTAAAAAGTGTCCAAAGCTTAAATAGCACATAAGCAGTTAACTCAATTCCCAAGTGCAGTCTCTCTTTTCAAAGCAGGAATGATTTTGAGCAGAAGAATCTAATGTTCCTGTGAAGTCCATTTGTGACTGAACCGCTTCCTTTCGCTGCCTTATGTCCTGAGGAATCCCCTCTTACCAAACTGCATTCAAGTATATTCTTTAACCTAGCATTCGGGGTGTCTGGGTAAGGGGACAGGGCCTTTACGCCCCGCCCCAAATCTCTCACAGTCCCGGTTTGCCCACGCCTATTCTTACTTAGCATCGGAATCTCCTTTACAATCAACATGTAGCACTAAAGCCATGGAGTACAGCTTTTTGGCATTTTCCAGTGAAGTGCAAGAAATTAAATAAATTATGTTTTTATTGCTAAGGTATAGTATCAAGCAAAGTCACATGATTAAAGGAGCGCTGGACGGTATGCTTCCCTCTTCGCGGTGCCCGAGAGTTCAAACGCACTGCAAATACCACTTGACCACTTTAGGAGGACGTATTGAGTATTCTAGAGTCTGAGGAATCGGACCTTTCGTCATAGTCATCCTCTGTATAAATAGGCTGCTTTGACACAATCGGACAGCCGTCGTCAGGGATTGAGATCCGAGGATCTTCAGGCGTGCGAGTGGGGAGGACGGGAGAACTCCGGAAGACACTGGTAGAGTTACTGGAGAAGGGACTGACGTACTGAGACCTCAGCTGGTACTGCTGCTGCAGCGTCATGGTGTTCCACAAGGTGACGTCATTGGGCAGAAAGGGGCTGGACTGGTTTCTTGCCAAAGTATTCCTCAGCATCAAAGGGTACCGGGGCGGCTGGGGGAAAGGGTGCTGCAAGGGGACTGCCAGAGGATTGGGCACTACATTGCTAGAATCGGTGGAGAACCTGAGTGTGTCAGGAACTCTAAAGGCGGACCCCACAGACCACTTGGAAGAGGAGAGGGGGTAGGAACTCAGCGTGTGCTCAAAAATGTGCCCGTTGGAAGGCAAAACGAGACTTTCTGATTCGGCAGAAGTTCGGTCGGCTCCGGTGACGGATGACCTGCTGGATAAGAGGACCTCTACGGCACTCACTAGGTCGCCCCCACAGCCCTTCAGAATCAGCTCAAGCACTGTGGGCTTCTGGTTGGGGAAGATTTTTTTTAACACTTCCAAGGGCGGTCTATTGGCTTTCAGGCTAAAAGGCAGAGAAACAGTACCCGATGGGCCTTCGATCAGCAGGTGATTTTGCTCAGAATGGTACTTGGGACTATCAGCCCTGCTCTCAGTGGTGCCGCCATTTTTCTGAATGGCGTAGCCACCTTCATCCACTGACACGATTTCTGGGCTCTCTGGGGTGAAGCAAGTTTTACTTTTTGTCATATCTGGGGAGCTCCTCTGGTCTGTGTCTTTGTCGCTGTAGACCTCTGGGTTGTCGGCTGCACTGCTGTCTCCCAGGCGCTCTTCTGTCAGATCTGAAAAGGAGAGGACAGCTGGTTAAGCTCTTCGAGGTGGTGCTAAAGAGTGACAGATGTACCTGATGCAATCTAGCTAGCTCGAGCTTTCCCGCCGTTGTTGTAGGAAAGGTCAACACAACAAGGCAGGAAATAGTTCAGTACCACCAACAGAACAAAATCAAATTTGACTCAAAGTTCTTGTGTGGTGACAGAGAGTTAGATATTCATGGCCAAAAATCCAAAATGTGTGATTCCCTCTCCCTGATGGGCATGAAGGATATCCTCCATTTCCAGAAGCCTTCCCCCTCTAAAGAGAATAGCGACATGACCTATAACCTAGAAGAAATTGGTCCACTTAGCCAGTAACTTGGTCTATAAAGGTCATCTCTTGGTTTCCAAGGGAGCAATGCAAGAAGACAAATGACAAAGGCTGGAGACCAGGGCAAGGCAAGAAAATGAGCCTAAGCGGACCTTCTACTATTTTTTTCAACATAAGATTCTTGGGGATAACCCTGTAACATAACTGGTTAGCTCAGTGTTAACATACCCCAGGAGAATATATTAAAAATCAGATTTCTCCAAGGCAGCTTTGGTGTATTGGTAAGAACTTTGATCTTAGAGTCAAAAGAGCTAGAATATCCAGTCTAGCTGCTGACTTCCTAGCTGTTACTTATTAGTAACCTTGGCTGATTTAAGGTCATTGAATCATAGATAGGATTATGGATCTAGAGCTAGAACCTTAGAGGTCCCATTTTACAGATAAGGAAACTAAGACAAAAGGAAGAGGAAGGATGTAACCTGGGATCCTAGGACTCCAAGTAGGTGCTTTCAGTTTACTAGTTCTAAAAATAGGGGCAAAAATAAAACTTGTTCCATGTATTCATACAAGGTCACTGTGGAAGAAGTGATTTGTAAATCTTAAAGTGTTATAGAAATGTGATGTATTATTAAATCTATAGTAACTTCTCATAGATGCTAATCAATAGCATGCTTCATGAGGTTCTAAAATATAATATGTTTATTGATACAAATTCTATAGAGAGATACAGTAGATCTACAGAAAGATGTCTGAGGTATGCGAAAACCTCTCTTAGGTAGCATTTCAAGGGACTAGCAAAAATTGTTTGCATACAATAAGCATTAAAGAGCAAGCAAAATTACATGGAGTGCTAGAAGATCAATTGATTTCCTAATTTTAAAAAAAGTTGAAACCCTATAGAAAACACTCAACATCACTGGTATGCAAATTAAAGCAACTCAAAATTCTACCTCAAATTTGATGAAAATGACAAATGTTGGAGGGGCTGTGAGAAAATAGGCACACTGATGTATTGCTAATGAAGCTGTGAATTGTTCCAGCAAATCTGTAATTTAACATTATGCCGCAAAGTTATTAAATTATCCATATACTTATACATAATAATACTACTACTAAGCATATACTATCCCAAAGAGATTACAGAAATAGGAAAATGATTCATATGTACAAAAATATAGCAGAACTTGCAATAATAGCAACAAACTAGACAATAACAGGGTACTGTTCTATTTGGGAAGAGTTAAGCAAATTAGTGTATATGAATGTAATAGAATATTATTATGCTTTAAGAAATAAAAAGTGTAAAGTTGTAGAGGAAATGGAGATATCTATGAAATGATGCAAAGTCTACAATGGCATTATAAAGAAAAACAACTTGGAAAGACTTGAAACTTCTGATCACTATAATGACAAACTCAGATTCCAGAAGACTTAAGGAAAAGCAGACAATCCTCCTGACAGAGAGGTAACGAACTCAAAATGGAGAATGAGACATACATTTGGGGGGGGGGAGGGAGTGACCAATATAGGTATTTGTTTTGCTCCTCTACGCATCTCTGATTATGAGGGTTTTAATTTTCTCTTTTTGTTGTTCTACAAGAGGAGAGAAAAATAAATGCTTTTTAATTGGCTTTTAAAAAATAAAATGAAGTTGAGGATAGAACTTTGAAAGCTATACATCATTCTATAAAGGTGAACCATAATTATCATTGGAGGCATAGTGGATCAATTGACAGATCTGGAGTTAGGAAGACTTTGGTTCAAATACCACTTCTGACACTGACTGTGTGACCATAAGTAAGTCACTTCTCCAAGTTATAAAATTATATTTTAAATAGATTGTAATCTAGAAATTATAGATGGATTGTAATCTACAAAAGAGGAAGAACTTCGGCACAAACAGAAAAACAGGTGCTTGCAATGCTGACAGTAGTAATAGTAGCCCGAGCAGCAGCAGTAGTCATGGCAATAAAAGGATTTTGTTCTCTGCCTTTTCAATGGTGTAGAGTTCCAATAGAAATAGTTCTTTAAAAAGATACTATCCTGATATTAGTGTTTTAAACTTACTGGGTTTTTAACTCTTGCCCAGATGGTTAATTTGCATATATTTTGAATAAAAATATTAGGATTAAACTCATCCTCTGTAAGCAAGGTCCCTGAAGTCATCCTTGAAAATAATGGCAGGAACAGACAGAATAAGAGAAATGATGGGTAAATCAGTCACAAATGATTTTGATCTCTTCTCATGTCTATATTTCTATATGACTTCCTAAATATTATGTTTTTATTTGTGTTATTTATATATTAGATATATTATAAATACATATATTTCTATTTATAGATGTTTATTTATTTATATATGTTGTTATTATTTTGGTCTTCTCATATTTATGTTGGCTGCAGTTCAGATAGAAATAGCCCTAGGACAAGTCACAATCCTGCTACTGTGTTTCATTCATTTCTACTGTTGAAGGAACAGTTGCACAAGGGTGCATAAAGTAATTTATTTTTACAATTGAGTGAAAGCATAAGGATACAAGCTTATTATTATCATTGGGATTATTGTTACTGGTCTGTTTCATAATTTTCTGAAGAACTCACATCTTCTTATGAAAGGATATATATTAATTAAAGGGAAGCTAGATGATACATTGGATAGAGCTCTAGTCCTGGAAACAAGAAGATCTGAGTTCAAAACCAGGCTTAAACACTTACTAGCTGTGTGACCCTGGGCAAGTCACTTAATCATGTTTATCTCCATTTTCACATCTATAAAATGATCTGGTGAAGAAACAAAAATCTATTCCAGTATATTTACCAAGAAAACCCCAAATGGGGTGATGAAGAGTCAGCCAGGTCTAAACAACATCATCATTGTTGGAAGCTTATTTTTATGAAGAACTAGTGTCTTCTTAGGAATTGACATGTGTGAATTAAGTAATTGCTTCAACTATTCAAGGGCCACAGGATAGTAATGGTATAACAGTAATAATAACTGACACATATAGAGATTTAAAGCTTGAAGAGTCCTTTGCAAACATTATCTGACTAGAACATTGGATGGCTTTTTGTAAACTGTTCTGTAACAGAACTCGTGGAAAACACAAAGGCTTTTTTTTTTTCAATTAACATTGAAAAGTATAGCAGAAAGAGTGGAGGACCCAAGGCTGAATTCTAGCTTTGTTTTTGTCACTACCATCTGGCCTTGTGCCAGTGACTTCACCTCTCAAGAGCTCGTCACCTGTAAAATGGAAGAGCTGGATCAAATGGCCCGTGAGGTCCCTTCCAGATCTAAACCTCTAATCCTACAGTTCTAATCAGGCTATTATTGGCTGCACATATAAAGAAAGCCTCAACAAGAGCAAATACATTGCAATGAATTCAACCAGTGGCCGGGTTATACTAATAACTCCAAAGAGAAAAGCATGATCTGCTCGAGAGATATTATTAGAAAGAAGGTGCTGTTGGCTTATTTATAGCAGTACGTGGGATGATGACAATCTCTGAGAGTGAAAGAGTGATTTATTATTTTTTTAGAAAACCATCTTCAACTACATAAAAATTGAAGAATCTATTGAGAAGCAACATGATATATTAAATAGAGAGTTGGTTTAGAGCCAGGAAGAACTGGCTTCAATACAGATGGGCTATGAGGTCTCTTGGTGCTTCTATTCCATACTCTAAAGCTATAAATTGCAGAAAAAATTACTCATCTGCATTACTAGAAGGTGTTTCCACACTAGGAGTTCCCTATTCCAATTAGGTTACCTATCTAGTCACCAAAAAACAAATTAAAACATTCTAAATATGAATTAGGAGATAGCCAGGTGACTCAGTGGGCAGAGAACCAGGCCTGGAGTCAGGACAATCTCTTTCTAGTCTCAGATACTGACTGTGTGACCCTGGGCAAGTCACTTAACACTTTTTGCCTCCATTTCTTCATCTGAAAAAGGGATTGGAGAATGAAATAGCAAAACCACACCAGTATTTCTGCCAAGGAAAACCCCATAGGGACTCAAAAAAAGTCAGGCACAACTGAAACAACCGAACAAAAATATGAATTAGAACATGGTGGCTATATTAAAGACCATTGAAAACCAATGCTAAGCCTTTCTTTATCCAGTCTGGCATGCTGCTTCTCTCATGAGATAACAGCTATAAATATCTAGGCAATAAAAATTTCATTAAAGCACTCTCTTATAAGTTCACACATTTTGTGCTCATTTTTTTTTCAAACCTTTACCTATCTTAGATTCAATACTGTATACTAGCTCCAAAGAAGAAGGAGAGTGATCATGGCTAGGCGATGGAGATTAAGAGGCCAAATTTGAACCCAGGACATCTCACCTCTATGCCTGACCCTCAATTCACTAAATCCCTTAGCCTCCTTTGTGCTCATTTTACTAAAGACAGATTAAGATCCTGGTACTGTGGGCCTCAGTTTCCTCATCTGTAAAATGAAGGGACTTGATGACTTCTAACATTCTTTCCAGCTCTAAAATCTTCAGTTTTATGATTCCATGATTATTATTTCCCCCATATGAGACCTGACTTACCCAAGTATGAGTTTTAAGGCTACCAGTCCCTTATAAACCATAATGGAACAAGGTAAATGTTGACCATGCATATAGGATTATGCCACCATATAATTTCCTTTCAGTTCTGATGTTCTATGGTTCTATGCTCCTAGTCTATAATAGCATACCCTCACAATATGAATCCAATGCACATACTCATTCTAAAACATATTTCAGAAAAGAAAAAAAAGATTGGATAGCCAGAAGCCAAAAGTGTCATGGCGGTCTTCATTGGCTGCTCAACCACAAACAGCAACCTTGGGCTTTCAGGGGTGATTTTGGTGCATTCAGTGTGCAAAACAGGCAAAAAAAAAAAGGCCTTGCATTTGTCACTCTGTGTGAGGATCAAAGGGGAACCAGCCCAAATTGGTGCCCGCATTAACAGCCAATGTAGTATTTGAATTGGTGTCCTTGCTCCAAAAAGAAAAAAAGGATATTCTTATTTTAATCATTTGTGCATAATTTCCATTTTAAGGATTTATAACTCTCCACACATGATGAGAGAGCTCCAGTGATGTGCCATCCCCATACTAAAATGAACCTGAGGCACTAGGTGGTACACAGAGCCCTGGGTCTGGAGTCAGGGAGACCCGAGTTCAAATCTTAGCTCAAACACTTACTAGATGTGTGATCTTGAGCAATTCATTTAACCATTTCCCTCAACTGTAAAATGAGGATTAAACACCACCTTCAACACAAGGTTGGCATGAGGATAAAGGAGAGAATATTTATAAAACATTTAGCAGAGCACCTGGCCCATAATAGTGCCGTATAAATGCTTATTCCTTTCCCCCAAGTCCCAGCAGCAGATTTGACCTCTGCTCATTGAAATTCGGGAAAACAAAACAAGTACCCCATACATTTCTCAGGTAACTTTTCAAATAAAAACTTTATTAAAATTCTGCATATATGTGGAAGCAATTTTTTTACTAACTGTTGCTGTTGTTTAGTCATTCCAGATGTGTTTGACTGTTCATGACCCCACTTAGGGTTTCCTTGGCAAAGACATTGGAGTGCTTTGGTGCTTTCTTTTCCAGCTCATTTTACATATGAGGAAACTGAGGCAAATATAATTAAGTGACTTCCCCAGGGTCACAAAGGTAATAAGTGTCTGAGGCTGGATTTGAACTCAAGTCTTCTTAAATCTAAGCCCAGCACTTTATCCACTGAGCCACCAACTGTTATTGCCTTCCTACTGTGTAATTAGAATTTTGTACCCCAAGACTCCGTTTCCCAGAATCCTACTTTTGTCCTTACGTTTTGGAGATAAGTTTTCTGTAACCATGCCCCTCCTCACTCTCTTCTCCCTCGAATGTGGTCAAGAAAAATTGCTCTTTACTCAGGCTATGCTTTCCCTCTACTTCAAGTGATTATTAATAAATCTTATAAAATATAATACTTGGAGTTATTGGATATTAATTTTAATCTTATACTACTATTATCAACAACAACAAATATTTGAGTACCTGCTATGTTCAGGATAATGGTTTTTGACCTTCAGAAGTTGATACTCTGCTTCATGAGAGAAGAGAGAGAGGTCCTTGGTATAGGGGAAAGGGCACTGAATCTACAGTCAAAGGATCTGGTGTTCAAATCCTGCCTCCGACATTTACTACTTGCATGACCTAGAGCAAGTCACTACACTCCCTGGACCTCAGTTTCCTGCTCTGGAACATGAAGGATTTGTTCTAGAGGACTTTTGAGATCTATGATCTCTGAAAACCTTACAGAGCTTACCAAAATATATGCCATAGTATTTGTTATTAAGTCATGTCCAACTCATCTTGACCCTATTTGGAGTTTTCTTGGCAAAGATACTGGAGTGGTTTGACAATTCCTTCTCAGGCTCATTTTACAGATAAGGAAACTGAGGTCAATTGGGTTAATTTTTTTCCAAGGGTCACAGTGCTAGTAAGTGTTTGAGGATAGATTTGAACTCAGGAGGAGAAGCCTTCTTCACTCCAGGTGGGCATTCTAGTCATGGTGCCACCTAGCTGCCCCATCTGTATAGCATAGTTTGTTTAATAGGATAGTCTGTTTGCTGAATTTAAAGTTGGAGGCCCCAGGTCCAAATCCTGGCTTTGTCTCTGATCTATGTAGTCTTGGATGAGTCATTCAATCCCGTTCTTCTTCAATATCCTTTTGTATAAAATTAAGAAGTTAGATTGGGTGGCCACTAAAGCCCCAACTCTAAATTTATGAATCTAAATTCCAAAAACACTGTGTACATAGTAAGTGCTAGAAGAAATTTAGAGGCACCAGAGAACGTCCTTCACACGGAAAGAAGCAAAGATTTTCTCTTCCTTATAAAATTATAAGAGCGGTGAAAAAGCTTAGCTAGTTGTATTTGAGTCCTCAAGAAAAATATGGGTTTTTTTTTTCCTTTTGCAAATTGCTTATGTGAAAAGAGAATCTGAGAAAGATTTGCCTACAAATTCATTCTTTTCTATGGAAAATTTCAACACGCCTTGCCCCCATATATACAACAGCAAGAAATGTAGACTATATTCTACAAATGAGAAGTAGAGGTTGGTCTGTTAGAATTTGCCCTGCAAATTCATCTGATATTATAATATATGTATCTACCCTTCAAGGAAATGGAGCTGTCCTTAAAGATTGCAAAAGCCATCCCCCAGATCTAGAGAAGGATGAGCAACATTAGCCAGCTAACAGCATTCGCCTTTTTCCCTCCACATATTTGCTTTGAGTTTCATAGGATAGTAAACAGTGGAAAAGGCACCTCTAAAGGCAAATATATCAAGCTGCCTTCTCGGTTCCTTAAAAAAAAATGTTTAAAAGTTATTCTTTGTCCACAGAGATGACGTTACCGATGCTCAGTGGAGCAGAGCCTCTCAGCTGTTTTTCAAAGAGTGGTGACAGCTGTGTGCCGAGCCAGCCACATTCTCCCTCTGTGACTAAGGACATATATTTGCAATACAGCAGCCCAGAGTTAGGGTCACAGCCAATGGGCAAGAACTCATGGTCACTGCAACCAAAACTCCGCAGATTTGACAAGTTCAGACCTACTGGATGAGCCTAGACTATCTGGAGAATTAAGAGAATTACAAAGGAAGCTGAAAGGACACTGGAGGGGACCCCCAGAGAGTCTACCTTCAAAAATGCAGCCATGAATTCCACCAGGGTAAGTCCAGGCATACAAAAGACCCAACACATAGAACACACACATACATATATATGAACCACCAGCTGTTGTTGCTTTCCTACTGTGTGATTAGAATTTGTACCCCAGGACTCCGTTTCCCAGAATCCTTCTTTTGTCCTTACGTTTTGGAGGTAATTTTTCTGTAACCATGCCCCTCCTCGCTCTCTTCTCCCTCGAATGTGGTCAAGAAAAATGATTTCCCTATATATATATATGCATGTGTTTTTATATGTATATATATAACCTATCCCACATATAAAATACCCAGCACATATAACACATAGATATAATACATGTATGTGCATATATATAAAACCAACCCACATATTAAATACCCAGCATATAACATATATAGTATATGTATGTGCATATATGTATATATTTTTATTTATATATATTAAAAAACCAAACCCACATGTAAAATACCCAGCACACATAATATAGATAAAATATATGTATGTGCATATATATTTTATATATATAAGACCCAACCCACATATGAAATATCCAGCATATAACATGTAGATATAGTATATGTATGTGCATATATATGTGTGTATATTTGTATATAAATAAAAATCCAACCCACATACAAAATACTCAGCATGTATAATACATAGATAAAATATATGTATGTATTTTTATTTATACATCTAAAACTCAGTCCACATATAAAATACCCAGCACACATAACATATAGAGTGTGTGTGTGTGTGTGTGTGTGTGTGTGTGTGTGTGTGTGTGTGTGTAAAACCCAGCCCACATCTGAAATAGCCAACAACCCAGAGCTCTCGATGCCTTGATGTTGGGAGGATTTGAACAACAATCAGCTCTGCAGTTATACTCTCCCCCTAGAGATTCACTTCTGGTGGGTTAACACTACAAGCATACTATTGCCCTGCACAGTTGATGTATTATAAGACAGCATGCTCTCAGAGATAGAGAGCTGCTTTGGAAAGCTAGAAGTTCCTGGGTTCAAATCCTGCCTCTTATCAGACTATGTGCTGACTTGCACGGGTAAAAGGAATTCCCCCACTTGAGAGTTTCTCCTGACAATGGGATCCCAGATCCAGTCTCTCCCTCTATTTGCTATGTTACAATGACTAAATTTGCTCTATTGTTGCACTTAAACCAAATGCATTTAAATTATTCTCTTGTAAATATTATGTTCACTTTAGGTGTGTAGCGATAGAAAACGAAATAAAACATTTAAACTGAATCTCCAGACTTCCACTGACGTTTTTTCTTAAAGAACCTCCCAGGGCAGGCACCCCAAAGGAATCAGTGTAGCTTTAAAAATGTTTGGGATTTCATTCAGCACAAAGGTTAAAATAAAAACAATCAATTAGTAGAAATTAAAATTTAGCAAAACATAAAGAAAAATGATGACAGACAAGGCTTAAAAGGGAAAAAGCCCCTGAAGATTAAAGTGACAGCCCCACTGTACCTATGAAAAAGGAACTCTGTATTTGCAATACAACAATATCCAAGCTCTAAATCACAGTACTTCTCTCCCTAGGACACTGCGCATCAAGGTACTTTAAAATAGCCTGACTTTTGAGGGAATCCTTCATTTTAAGTCAAAATGTTTTCCATTCTCTAAATGACAACACATTCACCTTTTCATTACAGGTATAGATCTGCAAAGGAAATACATATGCAGATCTCCCTTTAAAGGAAAACTGTTACCAAGGATGAGTGTATGTATGTATGTATGTATGTATGTATGTATGTATGCCCTGCTCCCAACCTTTCAAAGCCTTTCTAAATAGGTGAATAAACTATGCCACAATTCAACCACTATATCCACAGCTGTTTGACTAATTAGACACCCCAAAACACAGCCACACAAAATGACTGTCAGGTTACGATCTATACAATTCGAATTTTCTTCTGAGGATTCTTCCTACTTTAAACCTCAGATGCAAAATAATCTTGCTGATTTTTTTTTCTTAAAAACATTGTTTCAAGGTGTTCATTTCAACCATTCTGAAAAAGTTCAGAGCATGTTTAAGGCAAATTCTCTATTTCAACATATGAATAGGAATTTACTAGCACAAAATGCAGTATTTTTATCTACTCTATTCCATCACGTCTATACAAACATGCCACCTTTTAAGTTCCAAAAGAAAACACAAACATACAGGCACATACAGGAATGTTCCTTCACTCAAAAGTCGACAGTCTTTTTTCTCCTTGAAATCATGTCAAGCAGTTTGAAATGCATATTGTATTCTCTCTCATAAACTAACTCCTCACTTGAACACCCATCTCAACAGGAGTTCATTTAAAACAACAACAGCAACAACAACAACTTTATGCACATGCAAGTCTAACAGGGACCTACAGGGACAAAAGCCAAAGTAGGAGCTTTTAGCAGTGGAATTCCCCAGCCTGACTTCAAATCTAAGCTTTGTCCTTGTTATAATTTCTCTTGTGGATAACCAGAGGTATTGTAGGAAATGATTCTCATATTAAAGGTACTGTGGGAGCTGACTTTGGAGCCACAAAGACCTGAGTTCAGGTCTCACCTCTGATACATACTATATCATCATGAGCAAGCCACTTAACATCTGTGGATTAACGCTGTGGATTTGGGGGAGAGAGTTATTCTTCTTTAATATATTTTGCAAATATATTTAAATATAAGTGGTCTTTAATCCCCATGTATTTTATTTTGTGGATCTAAAAATATTATTCTGAGATGGGATTCATAGGTGCATTGGACTGCCAAGGGGACCCATGATTTAAAAAAAAAAGCTAAGAACCCCCATTCTAAGTCCATCTATTGTAGAGAAGATGAGGAACTGCAGTTGTAGAGGGAGCTTCCTCATTGGGAAATTCACTATAATGGTGAAATCATAGATTCGGTCCCTATCCCTATCTGATTCTCTACATAAAATGAAAACAACAAATTATGAGAAACTGAAGAGCTCAGTCCTTTTTTACATTATGAGAAGAGTAGCCTTGGTGAATTTTAAAGGAAAGAATGGCTCCTGACACCCAGTATTTACTGATGATCTAGCCAAAGAAGAGTTTGGATTCATAGATCTTGGGATTTTGCAAAATCTTAATGCCTAATGTAGTACACTTCCATTTATGCTGCTCAAAATTTGAATTCCAGGATCTGTCTTCTCTTCCTTTAGCCAAAAAGACATTTTTCAGTGAGCAGGAATTAAGGAAGTGCAAAGGAAACTACTGAAGCGCCTATCTAACAACTGGATAAATTTAGAGCTGTCTTTTTTTTTCCCTTCTGTTTTCTATTAGTCCTTTGTTTGCTTCTACCTTTCTGGAAAGAGAAAGATATTTGCTCTTAATTCAGTAGTTAGGCTCTGCCCCTTTGAAAGTAACTTTCAGCTTCTAAAGACAAAGGGATATGAGAAGATGTTTTCAAACTCTACATCATCATTTTAATGAACAGTTCTACTGCTACCATCACTTTTATCATCGCCACCACCTCAAAAAACAGCTTCCAGTTGAATGGCCAATCTTTTCAGTAAAAGATGTGACCCAGAGGAGGTAATGGTCGATGTGCAGCAGCAGTTCAGAAAAGGAAGAAACAGTGAGAGGGGAAGAAGTAAATGAGAGAAAAGGATAGAAGAGGAATGGGTAATAGAATAGAGAAAGTGGTGGAAGGGGAGGAAGGGAGGAAAGGGGAAGAAAGAGAAGGAAAGGGAATGGAAGAGAAGGGGAGAGACTTTGAGGAGCTATGTGAAAGGAAGATCAGACCTATGTTTCTTGTCCCAGAGAACATAACTTGGAGCAATCGGTGAAAATTAAGAAGATTTACAATGGATATGACAAGAAGACCTGAGTTCAAATCCAGTCTCTGACACCAACAGGTTGCATGACCCCTAAGAAAATCACTCAACCTAGTTGCCTCAGTTTCCTCATCTGTAAATTGGGGATGAGAATAATAATGACATCTACCTAGAGTGTTGTGAGAATAAAATGTTAACATTTGAAAAGCACTTTACAAACATTAAAGATAACTATTTGTAGGTATACATACACATACATATGCACATGATGTATATGTATGTTTGGGAATATATATACACATACTCTAGCTTTTACTAACAATTACCTAAAAGTGGAATGAGGATAAGGCAGTTAGTAGGTCCACCTCACTAACTAGAGGTCAGTAATGGGTGTAGGATAATCACTTGTCAACTTTGTGTTCTTGTATTGGTCCTCACTGGGCTAGATGGGCTTTGAAGTGCTTTCAATTCTGAGATTCTGTGAGGGTAGGAAGGGAGAAAACATGGAGAGAATGGCAATAAAAGGAATAAAAGAGGGGGTGGAGGGAGAAGAGAAGAAGAGAAAGAAAAGAAAAGAAAAGAAAAGAAAAGAAAAGAAAAGAAAAGAGAAGAGAAGAGAAGAGAAGAGAAGAGAAGAGAAGAGAAGAGAAGAGAAGAGAAGAGAAGAGAAGAGAAGAGAAGAGAAGAGAAGAGAAGAGAAGAAAAAAAAGAAAAGAAAAGAAAAGAAAAGAAAAGAAAAGAAAAGAAAAGAAAAGAAAAGAAAAGAAAAGAAAGAAAGGAGAACCGAAGACAGATGGCTCTCTCCTGGGACTACTTCCTCCTCCCCGGTTATGAAGAAGTGCAACATTTCCAGAAGGGGGCTGCAAGTCCCTCGGGGAATGTGATTTATGAAGATTTACTTCTTTTCCCCCTGTAAAGCTGTTAGTAGAAAGTGCTGACTGGCTGGCAGGGAAGAATTTCTCATCAATGCTCTTTGATTGTATTTTGCAAACAAAATGCCTGTTGCTTGGTAACATTTCACTTGAGCCTGACCTTCCCCGAAAGTTATTGCTATCAGATTCGATTTACACTGTCCTCCTGTGATTACTGTAATCTTTTAAACCGGGGAGTTCATCTATCAGAGGAAAGAAAAGTTGGGTATATGAGTCAATAGCACTGCTATCCGCCAGATTTATAGCCTGCTACGGTAGGGGTGGGATTTATTTCTGTTTCTCTTTCGCCCATAGGAGTAGAACTAGAGTTTCTAAAAACACAAGAAACTTCACTCTTCTCCAACTCATCCCCTCATCTCCAGAGTGTGAGAACAGACTCCCCCTTCCATCTTGCTCTAATTCCAAAGTTATGGATGGTATTATGGGGTAAAGATGAGTGACTTACCGCGGTCTGAAAAGTTGTTGTTACGAGACAAGCCCTTCTATTTTAGTGGGATGGGGTAACAATAGAAAGTCAGGGAGAAGTTTGTAACAAGGTATGGCTCTCTATGTAGAAAAGCGGGAGGGAGGGAAGGAAGGAAGGAAGGAAGGAAGGAAGGAAGGAAGGAAGGAAGGAAGGAAGGAAGGAAGGAAGGAAGGAAGGAAGGAAGGAAGGAAGGAAGGAAGGAAGGAAGGAAGGAAGGAAGGAAGGAAGGAAGGAGGGAGGAAGGGAAGGAGGGAAGGGAAGGACAGAAAGAATTGCATTAGGAGAAATTCAGGGAGGGAAAGGAACCGGAGTCGAAGACAGGGAAAGACTATCACTTCAGCAAGTGGGTGCAGCTTCTCTATAGATGCAATATCCTGTATCTCTGTTCCAATAGACAGACAGACAGAGACAGAGAGACACAGATAGAGGGGAAAAGGGGAGGAGGGGGGGTGAGAGAGAGGGAGAGGGAGGGAGAGAGGAGCGAGGAGAGAGAGAGAGAGAGAGAGAGAGAGAGAGAGAGAGAGAGAGAGAGAGAGAGAGAGAGAGAGAGAGAGAAGGGAAGGAGGGAGGGAGGGAGGGAGGGAGGGAGGGAGGGGGAGGAGGAAGAGGAACCCAGGTACTTGGGACAAACAAAAACTGGAGGGAAAAAAGGTCCACCATAAGTAGCAAATCTGCTTCAGTTTTTGAATGACCTTGCCTCCACCTCCCATAGATGGAAAAGATTATTCTAACCCCAAGCAATACAAAGGTTGGGTCTGAATGTCCAATTCTGACCTCCTCCATCTACTTACAGCAAACTAGAGGCCATATGCAGAGAAGCTGCTATCCTATCCCCTTACCCCTATACCCGGACCCCACTCACAATCAAGATTTCTGAAGAAGAGACAATAGCCAACTTAACCCCGGTCTGCATTAAAAGTTTACATTCCCTAATTGAGTATGTGCAGATATATTCATTAATAGCAATATAGAAAATATATCAATACGGTGATGAATGTAAAGTCATTGAAGACCTGGGTTCAGGTTCCATTCCCTGAACCCTGGACAAGACACTTAACCTCTTGGTGCCCTAGATAACTCTCTAAAACTAGGTAAAGTCTTTAAAACTAAAACAGAGGTGCCCATTCGCAGCTGTAGCTTTGGTAGATGAACTTCCTGATCTTGAAGTTTTCTTGTTTTGTCAAATGCTGTTCTATTCTTAATGGCCCCATTTGGAATTTTCTTGGCAAAGATACTGGATTGGTCTTGCCATTTCCTTCTCCAGCTCATTTTACAGATGAGGAAACTGATGCCAAGAGAGTTAAGTGACTTGCCCAGAGTCACACAACTAGTGAGGCCAGATTTGAAGGGATTTGATTCAAAGTTCTCCATGTCCAATTAAATCACAGATTCCCACCCCTTCTAGATCCAAATCTAGGTCTAGCCAGGACCATTCTGGCATATTGATTAGAGATCCAGCTTCTGAGTCAGGAAGATCTGAGTTCAAGTCCTGACTGACATACTGGCTGTGTCACCATAGGCAAGTCACAACCTCTCAGTGCTCCAGGAAATTCTCTAAGACTATTAAAATTGCAAATCTGATATAGGTCAAAGCCCCTTATACCAGTGAACTGTAGGCTCAGTCCATCACAAACAAAAGGGATATAGACATCCCTATCTCTACTCTCTTGGGTTAACCAAAAAGAAATGTATAGTTTGTATATTGTATCTGGTTCCTCTTGAGCAGCTATATGGTAGTGCTTTGAAAGGAATGGCAATATCAGTAGTTAAGTCTACACATGCCCTGTGTGTGTTTTCCCCAAAATATTTTAAGAGTTCATTTAAAAATATTGAAATCATCTTCCCCATTTTTCTCTTCTCTTAAATTGCCAGGAAGGGTGGCTTCACCTATTAGCACTCACACAATAACTGACTTAAATCAGCAAATGCCATCCTTTAAGAAAACATTTCCTTCCCTCCAAAAAAAGGGGAGGAGGATTCTGTATTTTTGAGTTATAGAGAAAGATCACTCTCTGTTATTTGGTCCCCTCCTTTCCTTATTCTCACAAACTTCACTATGTTGCAAATTGGTTTTTTTAATGTTCCTTTCCATTTTGAGGACTTTAGAATCTCACTTCCCAGATTATCATGATGTAGCCCCAAGAGGAGACACACACTCTCTTCTCCCCTTTTATCTCTGGCTCTTCTATGTCTGTCAATCTTTGCCTCTGTGCCTGTCTTCCTCTCTGTATAAAACTGTACAGGTTGAGAGGGAATTCAAATAGGTCTCCCATCATCCCCACGCCAGAGCTCTTCCCTCCTTAGAAGAGAAGAGTGTTGGGAGCTGGTTAATTCAGACAGGATAATGGAAGTGACACAGAGGAATGTGTAACCTCAGCATCTCACCTGGACCAACTCTGACCCTTATCTTTACTTGCTTCCTGACACCAAATCCTGAAAGGCTGGCTTAGCGGGTTCATTTTGCTCATTCACACACACTAACACCTGAATGGTTTTCTAGAGTTTTGTGAAAAGTGCCTTTTTTTAACTAAAAAAAATTGTTGTGTTTTACTTGAGGGAGAGGAGAGCAGGAAGATATGAAAATTAAGGGGCAGGAAAGTAAGTAAATCAAGTAAGTTTTTATCCTAGACTAATGAATCCTTAATTCTGTTTAATGTAATAATTTAAAATTAACAAATAGTAGGATCATGCAACATTAGACTTGCACAAGATTTCAAGATCTTAGTCCAAACTTCTCATTTTTTATATAAAAATGAAGCCTTGTGATGAGACTTAAGGTGACACAACTGTCAGATCAGGACCAGAACCCAGGTCTCCTAACTCCCTGTCCAGGACACTATTCATTCTATATTGCATCTCAAGAGGTAGAGGAAAAGTAGAAAATGGCCCACACTCGGTCAAGAAAATAAGGGAAAAAAATATCTATATCTGGAGTCTGAAGATATCAAAATCATCCATTTCACTAGCTAACCAGAGCCAAGCATAATGATTTCAACCTAACAGACCCTGGAAAAATACTTGCTGAATGGAATTGAATAATAAACCACCAGGGAAAGAGTACCTAAAGTACTATACTTGTATCAAGTAGCAGCAATGCTCTTATGTGTTCCCAGATATAAAACTAAGGGGAAAAGTCTTTTCTGGCTACAGAAAAATGGTTTGGCACTGAGGGAATACAGCCATTGAACTGGGAGATTTTTCTCCTGTGGTGCCCTGCAAATGTAGTCTTTTAACAGCCTTGTGCCTTTCTCAAGGAATTGGAGGGGGGAAAAAGCCTCAGTGTGTTTGTTCACTTGTATTTGTATCAGATAGGAGAAAAAAAATGCTTCCTCCCCCACAGCTGTGCGTTCTCTTTCTAGGGATCTTTTGCCCTGCAAAAAGGACAACCAAGTCTTTGACTCTGGGAGCTGGAAAGGAAGGAAGTAGCAGGAGAAATTTACATGACCTACAAGCATATGATATCCTGTATATTTGTTTGTGGAAAATCTAGCATGGAACTATAGATACTTCTCAGCTTTGTTATCAAGATGTCTATACACATATTAAATGGGTACATCACATATATGCAAAGCATAGCTATATATTAATATATAAGAATTTAGCATCTATGGCTTACACTAAAAGATATAGGTCTGGTACACACATATATGTAGCTCTATATGCATATTCTATTTATTTGAAAGATTAATATTGCCACACATATTTTTATACTGTCATTTCTCTCTGATGTAAGTCGAAGTCTGACTTTGTGAAAGCAAAAGGAAGCCAGAGAATCCACATTTAGATAACCCTAGAGGGAATGCTTTCTATTTGCTCCCCAGTTTTTTTAGAATCCAGGAGGGTGGTAGACTGAAAGACTAAAACCAAAGATATAAGGATATGAAAGCAACAATATAAAGGTTCAGATAGAAACAAACTCATTCCTGTTGTTCTGAAGAATTGCTCCTACTTCTCAGACTTTCCTTCCAGGGACATACGTATTATCACATTTACTGTAGTCATTCTCTATTTTGGAGTTTGGGACCTTACTTTCTTGGTTAACTTTGTTCGTCTGGGAGGAAGAAAAAAATTAAAATTAAAAAAGAACGAACCTAACCTGGTTTTGATTTATTTAGATGGTTACTCATCTGAAAAGCATTTAGACTGATCCCCATAAAATAATGTTATTGTAGCTGTTGGTACTTTTTCTTTTTTGATTTCTGCTTTTCAATTTTGTAAGAAGGTGAAGCACTCACAACACCGGTTCCTCTACCTTGAAAGACACTGCTCAAATTTAAAGAGAGTCAATAGGGTATAGTGGGAAGAATACTGAATTATCAGGATTGGATTTGAGTCCTGCTTTGGTCACTAAGTGCCCTAACCCCTAAGGCAATTT
Organism: Monodelphis domestica; assembly: GCF_027887165.1. Lineage (NCBI taxonomy): Eukaryota > Metazoa > Chordata > Mammalia > Didelphimorphia > Didelphidae > Monodelphis > Monodelphis domestica. The sequence continues at coordinate 194,045,208 of NC_077233.1, forward strand.
GTTTACCTTCCCTGGGTCTCAATTTTCTTCTCAGTTAAAATAAAAGGAGTAGTTAAGACTAAATTATTCCAATTCTAACAATCCATACAATTAAATTTGGGGAATCCTGATATATGAAAGAGAATTAGACAGGCTGACTTGGGGCTGTAGAAACCAGAAGCTGCTTTCTTTTTGGGAAGATGAGTCTCAGACACCTCTCACCTTCAGAATTCAAAAGGCAAATAAACCTTAATCCCATTGAGGTGAATTGTTGCTCTGGCCTGAGGGTTACTGAGCTGGGAACCATGAAAACGAAAGGCTAAGGAAAGTTATCACTCAAATGTAATTTCTGTAGCCTGGGACATTCAAACTCTCCTGCTTCTTGAAACCAGCAGTAACCCCATCTCTTGCTGGAAAAAAAGGAGGAGGAGAAGGAGAAGGAAAAAGAGGAGAAGAAGAAGGAGGAGGAAGAGAAGGAGGAGGAAGAGAAGGAGGAGAAGGAGAAGGAGAAGGAGAAGGAGGAGGAGGAGGAGGAGGAGGAGGAGGAGGAGGAGGAGGAGGAGGAGGAGGAGGAGGAGGAGGAGGAGGAGGAGGAGGAGGAGGAGGAGGAGGAGGAGGAGGAGGAGGAGGAGGAGGAGGAGAAGGAGAAGGAGAAGGAGAAGGAGAAGGAGAAGGAGAAGGAGAAGGAGAAGGAGAAGGAGAAGGAGAAGGAGAAGGAGAAGGAGAAGGAGAAGGAGAAGGAGAAGAAGAAGGAGAAGAAGAAGAAGAAGAAGAAGAAGAAGAAGAAGAAGAAGAAGAAGAAGAAGAAGAAGAAGAAGAAGAAGAAGAAGAAGAAGAAGATTCATAGTCAGAGTTAAACTCAGGTCATTAAATTTTCTAAAATGCTAGAGTATGTTGAGTACCAAATAGTCTCCACAAATCTCTGAGGAATAGCCTACTCCTTTGTCCTTAAAATGATGGGCCCAGTCCCTCTAACAAACTGACTTCAGGCCAGAATGGTTCTTTGCTGTGTAATGAGGTAGAACCCAACCTTTAATATCTGCTCAATATCTAGACAGGGGCTACTTCAAGGTTAACTTATGTGACAGCCCCGTTCTAGGCCCAGTCTGTCCAGTTGGGTTGTCTTTTAGTTGTTTTGGGGAGGAGGAGGCCGCAAGTGCAGAGCTTAATTCCTGAGAGCGGCCTAGCCACACCTCTGCCTGGATGCTTAGAGGGCCTTATGGTTTCCCCTCCCCAATCCCAGTACAACCCAAAGGAATCTCTGAATCTTTTGTTTCCTAGGCCACACCAGTTCCTGGATCACATCTGGGTTTGTTTTTCCCCCCTTCTCCCTTATTTTGCGCCAGAGGAGGGAGGACAAATCAACGGCCAGTCCCTAGCAGAAATTAAAAAAAAAAAATTAAATAGAGTTCATAGACTTGCATCCCTATCTCTAAGAGGAAAAAGAAACTCGGGGAGACTTTAGGAGAAGCATGAGAAGGATGTCCAGTAGACTTTACAGTTCGGAGAACCCAAACCCGACTCAACCACAACAAATTATCATTTCTTTCTGGAAAGGAGCAGGGCGGAGAACGAAGAAAAGGAAGAAAGGAAGAAAGGAAGAGACAATTCCGAGGGTTTCATCCTTCCTATGTATTCCCTCTCCTATTGCAGCCCCCGTGTACTCGCCAGGACCAGAGTAAATCTCTTTGCTCAGTTTAATTTGTTAAAAGGTATGTTCTTCCTTGAAGACCTCGAGAGATGAGAAAAGATGACATGGGAGCATTTCGAAGAAACCCTAGAATTTCTGCTGATGGCTACACCCCCAATCCCGCCAAGAGGAAATCTTTCTTCCTCTTGCTGCCCACATCCCTGTACTTAGCTTGGGTCTTTCTCTTTCTCCACTCCCTCTCCCCATCCCATCCAAAGAATCCTACAGAGAGACTACCTGGTCCCTAACGCATCACTTCCCAGTTTATATCGTCTCCTAATAATTCTGGGTTCTCAAAACCCCGTATGGGAAGACTTCTGGTTTGCCGAGGCTTCCCTTTTGCCCTAGAGTCCCACTTCTAGTGATTAGAAGAGCTGCGACTTAAGAGAACCCGTCCATGCCCTTGACCTCATTCATCCAGCTTAAAGTGGCTCTAAAGTGGCCCCTTTCCATTTCCTTAAAACCGAGACTTTCTCCTAAGGCCAAAGGCCGCTGGGGCCCTAGATTGGAATTGGTGGAGCTTCGCGTGTCGCCTCTTTTCTTTATTTTAAAGTCGCCTCTTTGTTTCTATAAGTCTGAGAAAGGCTCTCAAGGAGCAGAAGTCTCGGCGACTGATTCAGCCGAGGGTCTGAGAACTGGGGGAGCCGCTTGTCCCGGCTTCAGGTGGTCAGGATCTGGCCCAAGTTCCCACTTCTAAAACTTTCTCTTTTCCATTTACCAGCACAACTGGGAAGGGAGGAAACAAGCAAGCCCGGATCGCAGAGGAGAAACGCGTACCCAAACGTAGCTGTGAAAGGACCCCGGACTTAGAAAGAGGGGAGATGTAGGTCTACGGCGAGCCAACTAACGCCCTCTCTCAACTCAGCCCACCCGGAGATTGCCCCCTAAAGTCTTTTGATTTCCCTCCTCCGGGCGCATGCTCCTGCTGCCACGCACCCTTCCCACTGTCTGCATTTACCTGCTTTGGAGAGCTGCCCCTGCAGCCCTGAGCCAGGCTGCGGCTCGGAGGCCCAGCGGAGGGCGGCAGCGGCTGCAGCCAATTCCGCTGGACGGGGCGGCGGCGGCTGCTGCTGCGGAGCCTGGGGCTGTTGTGGCTGCTGCGGCTGCGGAGGAGGCTGCTGTTGCTGGGGAGGCGCGCCGCTGTCACCGGGCGGCTGGGGTGGGGGGCCCGGCAGGGCCCGCAGCGAGTCCGGGATAAGGCTCTCTAGGCTCTCGTTGGCCTGCTGCCGGCGGAGTGCCACCTGCGCTGCCATGACCCGCTGCCGCTCGATGATGAGAATGCACTTCTCGCAGGTGCAGTCCTTGAAGCGGCAGTAGCGCTTGTGGCCCTTGAGCCAGGACAGCACGCCGTGGTTGCGGCAGCGGGCGCACTTGGGCGTGCGCTGCAGGGGCGCCCGCGGCGGCTGCGACACCGGGCCGCCCATGTACAGGTATGGGGAGCCGTAGCCGTTCATGCCCCTGGGCTCCCGCGGGAGCTGACAGCCTGGGGGTGGTGGGGGCGGTGCAAGGGACACAGCAAGACGGCCGAACAGAAGGAGCCCTAAGAGGCAGTTTCTGGCGCCCCACGGACCTTCTGCGCCCCCCGCGCCCGGGGTGGACGCTCGCCCCCTCGCCTCTTCCCTAGTCCTCTTTAGGATCACAGCACCGCCGCTTCTGCTTCTCTCAGTCCACAAGCTGGGATCGACCCGAAGGTTCTCCGCGGGTCTGCGATCTCTGGGACGCCCGGTCCCCCGCTTCCACGAGGAGGAACCGCGGCAGCTGCTTGGAGAGGGTGAGAGCTCTCGCTGACGTCTGGAGCCTGACTGCAGCGTTCCTGCGCGCTTCCTCGGGGCCGGGCGCCTCCCCTCCTCCCCTCCCCCAACCCTGCTCTCTCCCTCCCACCCCCACCCCCGGGGTCCCCGGCTCTTTCTTCGGCTCCCCGCCGCCACCCCCCACCTCTTCCCTCCTCCCTTCACTCGTATCCCTGCACTGTCACCTCTGTTGCCACCTACATGCAGCTTGTCCTCACTCACGGGGGCGCTCCCAGCTCTCTCCCTCCTCCCGCCTGCTTTTCCACAGGCTGCTGTTACAGTAGAGGTGGCACGAACCCGAAAGCCTCGGGATAGGGAGGGGGTGGGGAGTGTCAAGGAGGGGGGCGCGGGGCGGAGCTGGAGGGGGAGAGCGAGGGAGAGACCGGCGGCCCTTCCCTCCAGCGCCCCTCAGTCCTTCTGGGACCGATGTGATGGCGGAGATCTCTTGGCTGCTGCCTCTAGACACATAGCCCCAGTGAATTCTTTCTCTTCCAGTGGAGAGAAGGCAGGACAGACGTCTTTTCAATGGAGGCCTTTCTAGACGCAGGAGAAAAGTTTGCCCCGGAAGTTTGGGAATGGTAGAGTGGGAGGGGCGGGGAAGAGAGTAGGAGGGATGAGAGGGAGGAGGATATTCTGGAAAGTTGATCTCAAAAAACCAATGCTTCTTCAACAAGTATTTTTTTTTTACTTTTCCTTCAGATGAAAGAAATGAATCTCAGAAACCCTACTAGGCAAAGGCAAAGCACCGATTAGCGGGCCCATTACTCTCGTTATTTCAAAAGGAAGAACTCGCTGAAGTAAATTCCCCTCCCTACCCCACAATTCTCAATAAAACCATATCCCTAAAGGCCTATGAACAGCTCCGGTGGTGGCTTTTTTAGAAAATCCTAGATCTAACTCTCGGAAAATTGGAGAAGCTCCTAGAAAGCCCCCCGGATTTCAATTCCCCTCTTCCTCCGAGTAGCTATGAAAACAGCCAAATGGAGAACTCATTTCATCTAAGCCCAGTCTCTGGGATGTCGGTTATTTAGTTACGTGTGCATCGTCCAGCTTTGAAGGAATACTCTGTCTCTCTCAGCTCACCACACCCCGATTGTCTCGGACCCCGTTCAGGGATCTTGCCCGGTCCAGAGAGGATTCCAGTCGTTGGTCACTACAGAGACTGCCAAAACAAGCTTCGGAAAATGACTCCAAGCGAGGCCGCTTCCGATGCTGCAAATGCCTTCGCGAGAGACGGCCAAGGCTGGAAGTTTGGAAAACATTTTGTACTGTTCTGGGGCCAGCATTTCAACACAGTTGCTCGTTGCTAACTTCTGGCCGATTCTTTTCTGGTGGACAAACACAGAAACACTTCCGAGACTCCTATTTGGGATTCTTCCTGTGGAGAGGCTTTTTCCCCCTCCGGGGAAGGCTACAATTCATTCTGTTGTCCTGAAAATGAACATACACTTTCCAGCAGTGATTTCAGCCAACTCCGTAAAGTTCTGTGGTCAGGTGCATTAGGCTAGTGTATACTGAGATGTCGCTTTCTGTGAAAAGGCTAATTTCCAACCAAAGCCGGGAAATGTTGTGAAAGGGTGTTTGGGAATATGCTTATGGGTAGACACATGCCGGTTCATATTCACAAGTGCATTTGTGTGCAAACAATGAGACCGCGTTGGTGTTCGATTGTCCGTTTACTTCTCAGCCTTAAAACTCATTCTCCGAAGCATATGGGAGGGAAAGAAAAGTAGAAATACTGAGCTCTTTGTGTACTCGGTCCATCGCATCCTTTCCCCTTCGAAACATTTTTGTGTGCATTCATTTTTTAAATTCGTACTCTAAGGTGTTCTGGAATTAGAATCCAAACAGTACTTTTCGCATTTTGGGGCGCGGGTGGGAAACGTCAGCTCCTCGGAAAGCTGAGCAAACGAGCATCTGAGCTGCGATTCTGTCCAGCTGTCGGTGACCCCAAACACTGGCGAGAGAAGCCTGCTTTCGTCACTCCCCTTCTTCATTTAGCAGCTTTTGTTTCTGTTCTGGAGTTCGAACTTCAGCCCCGACTCGCCATTGATTCCGTTAACACCATCTCCACCCCACCCCCACCCCCGCCCCCACCCCCCAGCCTCCAGCCCCCAGGAATTCCTTTGCTTCGAATTGACGTGCACGTAACTACACAGAAAAGGTTTCTACTAAATACACAGCAAATACCTCTCAGCACCAGCCTCTCCTCCCCGCCTGCACCCTCCCTCTTCACTCCCCGCCCCCCACCAAAAAAGGGGGGACCCTTAGAGAAAGAGGGAAATAGAAAAGCATTTGGAACAGTAAGGTGGTAGTCAAATACCACCCACTGTCCGCTAGAGCAACGCTACGTTCAAGGAAAATAATCATACAGTCTACTCTGTTCTCCAAGACCCGGAGAAGCGGAGAGCTGGCACCAACCCGCTCCACGTGACGAACGAATTAAAGAGGGAGAATAAAATAGGTCTTGGAACCTCCACACTGAAATGCCTGCCTGCCCGGGGTCGCTGTAGACAACACTGGCCGACTCTAATCAGAGATGTTTTAGCAAGGAAGACATTCGCTCTGCATTTCTCCGATCAACACCCATTCCAAAGAGGAATGTGCGAGAAAGATTCTGTGGTTGTTGTTTTCCTCTCCGCCAGTACTAGCGAAGATTTCCAGGTCCAAAGCAAGCCCCTTTGCTTTGCTTTCCTCCCCCTCTCACCTATCCACGTTTATCTGCTACCATTAAAATTCGCTGGTATTCTTTGGTTCAGGGGCCCCTGTTTCACTCGAGTGCACATTGGGGGCTAAGATTTAAATACTCATTTGATATAGTGCAGTAATCCTTTTCTCATATTTGATGGGAATGTTTTCCATATCCCAGTATTTGACAACATCTCCCTATAGGGACAGGTTTGTATTTATGTTAGTAAAATGTCCCCTGCCTGAAAGTCTATTGTAACCCAACACCTGACAACCCCGAGTCCCATTTCTGTTTGCAGAAAAGGTTTATTCAAGCACATAATGGGATCCCAGCAGAAAGCCTTCCAGAACAAGGGGCTATGGTAAACTTCACCACATGAACTCCGTTTCCAGGGCTATTAAGCTTTTAATTGGAAAATAGCAGAGGAAATTTCAAGGTGACTATAACGTGTTAGCAGTTAGTACCCAGAAGAATAGCCTGAGCGGGAATGAATGTGCAAAGCATATGGTCCAAATAACGTTTAAGGGGAGAGTGCTTGGTTCCACTAAGTCCAAGCAGCTTATACACTTATGGGAAAAATCATCAAAGAAATTGGAATGGGAGGGGACGCAGAGGAGGGGGAGATTAAAAAGGACGTAAATGTAACTTCATTAGACTGAATCCACTCACGGTCTCCTATGCTGGATGTGTTTAACCACGATTAACTGAGCGGAATTCCAGTGTGACAAGTATTAATGGCTAAAGGGTGGACGATAATGTGTGTGTGTATAAAGAAAATATGTGTGTTTGCATACACGGTAAGGTGCTTTCTAGCCTTATCTAGTTTCTCTCGGGGAGACCAGAGGGAGGAAACGCCAACTCACTGACCTAATTTTATTACGTCCCAGACGACTATATGGAAGCGGAAAGTTCCTATTTTGTAGAATTCACAGCCACGTCGCTGCGAATACCCTGTCCTGCGAGAGGAGCTTAGTTCCCATCTCCCCATAGCCGCGGGAACGAACGTGATTGTTCCTGGAGGAGCAGTCCTTTGGGACGGTACCCCACCGTGAACCCAAAGCATCTCTGCTTTGGAAAGGTTAGAAATCATTTCTCTCCCCCCGCCGTTCCTTCCCTCCCTCCTCTCTCTACACACAGTTTGGACCTTGCACACCCGCCCGTTTCTCCTGCCTCTCTGGAAAGATTCTTAGGCTAGAGTCAAATGAAAAGGAAAACGGCTGTACGGCCAGAGCCGGGGGGCTAGGATTGGTCAGACAGCCTGTTACTTTCCGTGGCACTGTGTCCTTGTTTTCACATAATTACTCCAAGAAAGCAGCCCCTATCAAGCCGAGGGAACTCCCCGACAGCCTCTCTCGCTAGCTGAGTTGAAATTAGTGACACCGAGCCCTCCTCTCCGGGCTGCGGAAGCGCACTCCTAATGAATCAGAGCGGGCGCAGTTAGCTGCTGCCGACAAGGAATTACCAAAGGTCAGTGGCTGCCCACTAGTCATAAATATTTGGGGAAAGGGTTTGCGCTCTGCAGGCCGCCTCTCTGTCCTGAACCACAGCACTGGGTGCCCCTCGGGAAACAGCGGGGCCTGGAATTTCGCGGCTGGGCGTCCCTTGGGAAACTCGGGATCATTTCCCGCTGTTATTTCACTTTATTCGCCCCGTCCAGGCACAAGGGGGAGGCAATTAAGACGTAGGAGGCCCAAGGGAGCGAGAGGTTCATCTTTGATTGGTGGCCCTACGAACTAGCCCAGACTCGGAGACCCGTATATTTTGATGGGAAGATGGGGAGGGGGGCGTCCAAATGGGAGACACAGGTAAACTTTCTGAGGAGTGATATAGCTGGTTCTAGAGGTTCTAGAGGGGTGAAACCTAGCTTTGGTCTCGTCTGTACTCTGCCTTTGGAATCCGTGGAAATGGCCGACGACACTAAAGTTGTCGGCTCCCCAACCCGGTCTCCGCGAAGCGAATTAGCTACATTTAATCACCCTTCTTCCAGAGAAAAGGGAATGGGGTTGGAGTTAGGAATATTGCAGATGGAAATGGAGTTAGGGTGAGCAAGCAGTCAAGCCTCTGATCTGTGGGACGTGCAATTCATACAGACTGTTTGGAAATGGGTGTCGATTCAGAACCGAACACGCTCCTTTTCCCTTCTTCTGCCTTTTTGTGCCTTTTCCTATCATCTTGCGTTCGTTCGTTCCTTCTTTCTTAAGTACACTTCTAAACGAGAGAGAGAGGAGAGAGAGAGAGAGAGAGAGAGAGAGAGAGAGAGAGAGAGAGAGAGAGAGAGAGAGAGAGAGAGAGAGAGAGAGAGAGAGAGAGAGAGAGAGAGAGAGAGAGGGCGCTTGTATAATCCACCATTCTAGGGAGAGGAAAGCACGATGATGGCCAAAGAAAGTAACAGGTTGGGGTCTGGTGAACTTCTAATATTTTCTGATTTTTTTTTTTTAAGCGTAACTTTTCTCGTTTTCCCAGAGGGAAGACACAACCGCTGTGCATACACACGTGCTTTAATACAAAAAGAACTATGACTTGTGAATTGCTTTTAAAGAAATGTCTCTTTCTCTGCGTTGCTTTTGAGGAAAGTGGGGCGAGGAGGGGGGTGGGGCTGGGGATCCCAAAGGGTGGGTTTTCCGTAATTGGAGCGAAACTCGAGATGGAAAATTCTAACTCTCCAAAGTCTTTCCCCTTGAGCTCTCACAATTTCTTCTTCCTGAAATCGACTCTCTTCCGTTCTTGCTCGCCCTTAGAAACCAACTGTTCATTTGAAAATATCAGGGAAAGGAAGCGATTACTGGAAATCGTGAAAGATGCTGACTAGGCTCCCCGGAACCACCACCTCCTTGTAGCGGGGCTACCCAAGTTAAAATCCCAGGGCCAAAGGTAAGCCGTGCCTTCGGCAGGCGGGTGTAGAGACGGGGTAAGGAGGCCGGTGGCCCGGGTACTGAATGAGGGAAGCAGCTGCAGCCTGGCTCTGCCAGGGTGTCCTTGGTTCACACCAGTTGGCATTGCGGCAGCGTTCGGCTCCCTCTTCCTCACTGGCGGAACCCGATTTACCTTAGTTAGACATAGGCGCTAAATTAGGGCTAGAGAGTTCTCAAGTCCTTCTTTCTCTCCCTACCCCCACCCGTCCTGCTCCAGTTTCTGGGGGCAGTTAGGTCGGAATCATACCCTGGGATCTTCCAGGGGTCACTGCGTGACTTCAGACCTGGCCCTTACCTCAAGCGATTCGTCCTCGTTTTCTTCCTCTCTAAAGTGAGGGGCCTGGGCCAGAGAGTTTGGGCTTGCTTAAGTCTATTCTAATGACTTGAACTTAGAAGTCTGCTCCGTGGCTCGATCTCCCTACTTCTAAAACCCCGTAGCAAGCTCAGTGATGCTGCCTTGGCCTCAGGAAGGGCTGAGTTCAGAGCCTGACTTGGGTACATATAGGCAGGCAGTTAATATATGCCAATGCATCAAGGTAACTCTTTTGAGACTATAAATTACAGACTAGCTGTAGATGGGCATCCATGGAAGGGTTCTCCACACAAGGAAATGTCTAAAATAGCAGATGACAGATAGCATTCCTCTAGCTCTCAATGGTTGCTTTGCCAATCTCTCACTGGATCCTCACAAAACCCCGAGAGGCTTAAGTGCGATTATACTCATGCAATCCCCTCTTACCTATCCGGAAGAACAATGTGTGGAGAGCAGAAATTAAGCCCCCCCCCCCCCCAATAAACACGATGACTTGATTCCTAGGATCTTCCTGGAACCCAAACCCCAGAGGCCTGGCACATAGTCACTTTGAAATGATTATTTCATTATGGCTTCCTTCGGGCATGATCCGCCTGACAAATTTCTCATTCCTGCAGCTACATAAGTGGGGTGACAGGAGGGAGCAAAAGTGAATTAATTGGTTCACGTGAATGTTACCCAGTTACAATTTTTCTTTTTCCACTGGAATCTGAAGTTTCTGGCAGCAGAATTCCAACTAGCTGGAGTTTTAGGAACCATTCATTCACTGTGCAGATGAGATGAGGTTTCCTCACTCTCTTTTGTATATTGGGTTTGCCTGAGCTGGGGGTCAGAAAGAGTAAGTTCCTTGAAGTTTCAGATCCACCCATTGTGTTGCAGTTTCCTGATGTGCCACTGAGTTTTGCTTAAGATCCTGTCCAGAGAGCACCCTAGTCTTCAGGATATGGGCCCCCTCCTGCTGAATCTATCCCAAAGCAAACGGAACCACGGACTCTTTTTAGGGAAGAAGGTTAAAAACAAACCATCTTCTAAGAGTGTGCTAATCTAACTACATGCAAGGAACCTGGTTGATTCTCACACAAAAAATGGAAGTGCTCAAGAAGAGGCAAACAATGGAGCAAAGTTTATACATGCTTCACTCCCTGGGGAGAAGAGAAAATTGTTCTATCTTTCTTGGGACCACGCAAAAGGCTTTACTCTGCTCGGCTTATTTATCACATATTGCCCTGTAGCTGACTTATTTAAGGGGTAAGCCTGCCTTTGTTTTTTGCTCTGAATAAAATCTGTTGGCAATATTGTTTTGGGTTAAAAAAGAGACAGCATTAGCATCAATTAGGCCCAAAATGGGGAAGGAGACATTGTCAGATTACAGGATTAGAGATGCAGAGCTGGACTGGATCTAGAGGGCAAAGATTCTGGACAGGATTTATAAAGTTCGATTTTCAACATTCCTTCTCTATCTAGCACTTTTAAGTTTACAAGGCACTCTCCTCAAAACAACAATCCTGGCAAGGAATATTACCTCCA